>NC_056736.1:663612749-663775249 GCF_019279795.1 Protopterus annectens | reverse complement strand
AGTGTGAAGTAGTATTATGCTGGTTTTAGAAGAAACCATCTAAAATATGGTACTGCAACCATATAACGTTTGAGGAGAGATTTTATGAAGCCAACTCAGCAATTCTTTCAAAAGGTTCTGAGTTTTCTTTTTTTTTTACATTTCTTATATTTTGATTTTTTCTCCCCTGCAGCTGTCTGTCATAAGCTATGTCCCAGAGCACCTTTTTAGTCTTATGCTCTGATATGCCTGACCCTGTCTGATTTGCCCCTCACAGACTACAACATTCCTACAGTTTGTGTGATGATACTCATTCCTAAAATGATATAGAGTATAATTAGCTTATCTGATTTGTACATGGAGACTTTTTAAGTCCAGTTTGGATGTAAATCTTGCATTAAGGTATATTTTAATGTTCACTAATGTAAGACTTTTATTAAACTGTTGTGCAAGAAAGGATGTATTTATATCAGGATTTTATTTTAGGCTGCTTCTAGCACTGCTTGATAAGAAAACGTTTAAGTTTTATATAAACATGATACTATTAACCTTTCTCTGAAGCATGTTAGAAATTCCCCAAACCTCTTTGCAGTGACGCTGCCATGGTGCCCTCTTCTCCGAGTCAGCATTTGTCGGCTTCCTACTCCTCCCCCATCCTTGTCCGTAATATTTTACCTTCTCTAAACCCAATGCCCATGGACTAGTGTGGGGTGTGGTACAGCTTACAGCACTGCTCCTATGGTGGTAGTTCTGCAGGGAGCTTTGTATCTACCATGCTTTCAGTGTTGTGGTCACTTCACTGAAAGACCACAATCAACATAGTTAATCAAAATATCACTCCTGAAATTACAGCATACAATACCGAGAATCTTAAATGTGATATTTAACAATAATAAAAATAATTTTCTTATGCATTTCTCTTTCATGTCTCTGCTCCGGGTGATCAGGTGATTCCTATCCAGTCTGTCAGCAAAGAGGTATTTCACAGCTCAGCAGTGTAAGTGCTGTCAGGTGTAATTGAGTTCATAAACAATCCTCATTCATTTAGCTTGGTCTCCGACCCTTTCATAACTCTCACTCAATTCACTTGTCTTACTTTGTCAGATTGCAGCATTCAAAAGTTACCAAACTTATCCATCTGATTACTGGTTAATGAAGTGAACCATGCTAAGGCATTAGTTTCTTCAGTTTTTTCATAGTTAAGATACTATACTTACAGTGAAAATGTTTTCTTGACTCAAATATTATAAGTAACCTCATGAATCAGTGTATTGCAGTGTTAAGTGTGGTACCGTTCATTCATTTAGATGGACACCAAAAACACAGTTAAAGGAGCCTGGGGTCATAAATTATTTGTACCACAATATACTTCATGGCAATTATCAATACATGCATTTTTTCAGAATAGTGTAAATGATGGGGATTAATCAATATAGCTTTCTAAAGCAAGGTCTTAATACACCTAAATTTAAGTTTGTAAGTTCTGGTTATACCTGCAGTCAAGCCAAATGGCACTCTAGGAATTCTGACTCCTTTTGATCGTTCACATATTTCCTGTTTCCAGCTCATGTGCCATCCCGATCTCTGAAGTGTATTATGTTTGATGACTGTGTGATATACACAGGTAAACAGGTTCACAGTCTAGCTACACGTTGGGTGATAAACCAGTCCCTTTTATGGGATTTAATTAAGGTAGCAACAAAGCTGAGTTTATTGAATCTAATCTTATTGCATTAAAAATGCATCAAGGCTTAGAAGCATATGCAAAAAAAAAGAGAGAATCCTAAAAGCTTTAAAAGCTATACATGGCTCACCCCTTACGGTCTTGCAAGCAATACTGTGTGGTTTGAACCTAACTAGTCTCTCTCAGAATATTGATAATCCCACATATATGCATTTTCCTAGATCCTAGAGAAGTTTCTTTGAACCCATTCAAACATATTCAATTTGAATTGAGAAATCATACAGAATATAGTATTAATCATCAATATATACGGATTACATGGGCTCTGAGCACCTGTTATTACAGACCTAAAAATTAAGCAGACCATCCTTATAACTTTAGGCTTCACAAGTAAAGCATGATTTCAGAAATAGAAATTACTACTGACTATGATCCCTAGGTGTTAAATACCGATAACCATGGACATAATTTGTACATCTAAATTAAAAAGGCAGTCACTCCGGTATATGTGAAAAACATGATCTTACACTTCCTGACATTAAAGTGAATCTTACTTCCCTGGCCCACATATTTGTTTTGTTAAGGTAGATGTTAATTGTGTCAAAATCATCAAATGATGAGATCAGGTTACTTAGTTTGTAACCTAAAAACAAGGCATTTTTGACAAGTCAGCACATGAGTTCTGATGAAGTTCTACGGGATGAAAGCAACTTGGTTTAATAAAATAATTTTTTTATATTGTCCTCATGCATTGATTTGTCAAAGGGCCCTTGTTTTTTGATTGTTGGTTTGGTGTTGGGCTGTTTCTACTCGGAGTTGTTGGTACTTAGTTTGAAGCCATCTGCATATTTAGAAATCCGCCCCTTTACAAAAACTGAAAAAGAAGAAAACATAATTAAATAATATTGGCTACAATACTGATCCATGGAGAACACTAAGAGGTGTACGGGCTCTAGCAGATGATCACGTATTATTTCCTCTGTGATAACCATTTCACAATTATTAGACCATACAAGGTGCAGCGGTAGCATTGTTGCCTCACAGCAAGAGGTTCTCCCGTTCAATTCTTGGCTGGAGTGCGGGGCGTGCCTTCTGTGTGGAGTCTGCATGTCCTCCCCACGGATTGGTGGGCGTTCGAAAGACATGTGTAAATGGGCATGCCTTCGTTGATGGTTGAACATCAAGCTGGCACCTTGGCATTCATGAAAATCTACTGCCAATCATTAGCGGACCGGAGTTCCACTGTGGTGACCCCTAACCGGGAAAAGCCGAAAGACAACAACAGCAACAAGGATTAATGCTATATTCATTCAAACTATTACGTATTTCATTTTGGTGCAAAAGTGTCAAATGCCTTTGCAAAATTTAGGTAAATGACGACATCAGGTTATATGTTGACTAGTACTTACTTAAGAACAGATAAACCATGGTCTAGCAACAGGCACTGTCCCACAAAAGTCTTTTAAACTGGTTAAAGTAGACCTATTAACCAGAAAACTGAGTTGATTAATATAGAGTAAAACTGTATGAGCTGTTTTGCCTCATGATCTTAATCAGAAAATATTAAAAACACTGGTAGCTAAACTTAGTTGATGGATGGCTATGTACTAGTTCCTTGGCACCGTTGCTGTAAATTGGTGTTACATAAGTTTGCTTTCATTCACTTGGAACTTCATCAGATATAAGATGGTCTGAACATCTCAGCCAAGGGGTAATTAAATATATTCTAAGTTTGCAGAATACATGTCTGGACAGCTCACTGGTCCCTATACTGCACGATCTTTTGACCTGATATAATGCCTTGTGTACCATAAGTTTACTTATAAGTGGACATGCGCAGAATCCAGATCATCCTGGTTAGTGTTAGAACTTTATGGATTTGATGTGAAAGATTTGTTAAAAAGCAGTGTTATATCAAAGGGATGAGTTACTGATGTGTTATGAGGAAGTACTAGATTATTATTGCATGTGTTTCATTTTACATACCTAAAAATATTTTATCATAGAGTTTTGTCAACTTCTGCTTATACTGAGATTTCTAATGTGTAATATTTTGTTTTATTCTCCTAGAAACCATATTTAATATTTTCTTGTTTCAGTTTCTTGGCATTATTTTGATACAATTCAGTTATACGTTAGAAACATGAAACTTCTCTTCAACATGACATATTTTTGTGTCTGGTTGCTTTTCAGAACATCTATGGGCATCCACAAATTCTTGCCCTTCTTCTGACCAGTGTTACCTGTTTTATAATAGTGCGAATTAGCTTTGATAGTTATCAACTACAATTAAAAATACAAGTAATAGATGTTTGCCATAGTGTAAAAGTATTTTTCCTTGAATAGTGATTGTTCTAGAACAATTTGTAATGGAAGCATAAGTAAAGGTGTACTGATTTATGAAATAAATTATCAAATTTATGTTGAAAAATATGCATTGTTTTACAGACATTGTGTAATGTCCTCTGTAGATGTCTTAATAAAGTTATCAACACAGTGACTGTTCACAGCAGATGAGTAACATATTGTTATGCTCTGATATATTGTTTTATTTAATGTTAGTAAATGTATTTAATAATAAATTATGTCACTGTAGGTATCACAGGATATATTTGTTACATATGTAATCCCTGTCTATAATGAGTGACCAAATTCTGACCTCTGTGTTACAGGCACACTAGGGACATATAGAAGGCTTCTTGTACTGAGGGTTTCTCCTTACATACAGAATATAAAATTATGGAAATCTGCAGAATAGGGACAACCATATTCTTACAGGATATTATTTAATCAGAATACTTTGTAGTTCCCCTGCAGGTCCAATATACTTCTGTATGCAAAATGTGGTGTACACAGGTAATATAACTAGAGATTACAATGTGAACTGTGTAGGACTAGCTATGAGTGATTTATGGCACTGCAGCAGTACTGCAGTTCTATCTTGGGGGGCTTCTTTGGTGCAGAAGAAGGTAGGTATTAGTTCAAGTGTTGTAAGCATGAAGTTTTAGTATGTGATTTGCATTTAATCAAAGGCACTAGCATTTATCAGAATGGCACCAATGCATCATGTGCTGCTGAGAGAGGGAGTGGCATAGCTGACATACATTTTTTTTTTCAAATAGAAATATTATTGATTTTACAGTACATATATATCACAAATAAATGCAGTTAAACAATGAACAGTAATACAGAAGAGAACATATGACACCTAACTATATGCAATATGTACAATAGTGCTGCATAAGAAAAATATAATCCCTACTAGTAACAGCTGACATACATTTATCTTTTATTTTGGTGTTACCATGGGCTAAGATGCAGTCAGACTACAATATGCAATCAAGCTGTAGCACAATGAACATGCTGACGTATTGCCTCTGACTGGTGGTATTAACATATGCCAGACAGGTAGCAGAACATATCCTGCTATCAGGAATATGTCAATATTGTAGGAAATGGTGTTGTGAATTCTACAGTACCAAGATCTTTTCAGAAAATTCCTAAAATGTTGTGAAATCATTGTGTTAAGTACATAACACAAAATTTATAAATATGTTGTCTCAACTGCCTTTCACATTAGTCCCTCTGACATTCTGTTAATTTTTACTCTGGGCCCTATTCCTAAATGATATGCAGCAGAGCCTGTTTTCAAACCATCCCCCACACATTTTTAAGACCATGGATAAATGCATGTGTTCATTGATTCACCTTCCTTGTTGTTTTAAGTTATATTGCCTGTTTAATACAGCAACATTTGTTAGAATGTTCTTTGAGTTTGTAGTTTTTAACACTTTTTTCCAGGAAACAGTGAAACAGAATGGGAGAACCAATGATGACAAAAATACCCATTTCAGAACAGTTTAACCATAAAAGGCCTCTCGAACTTCTGCTGTTATAATCCACCAATATCCGTACTGAACAATTACAACCATATTATTGATTTTGTACATATCGCTTATCTGATCATGATAAAAATGTCCCCAGTAAAATATTTCAATTTCTTTACACAAATGCATGCTAGTCCTACAAATATAGATTAATAACTTTAACTTTCATCATCTCAGCAGTCAGTTATTTTTATCCACAGATATCCCAAAACCCAGCAATTATAGCTACATTGTTGACTGCATCCTTCTCAAATAGAAAAAAAAACAATAATAATGATATAAATCATGTATTTCAAATTTGTTTCACACAAATACGCAGTAACCAAAGTATTTCAACTTGATTCATACATACCACATGAGCACTAGTCCTGCAAAGCCAGATTAAATGCTGTTTAAAAATGGTATTTTCATCCACAGAAAGCTCCCTAACCCCACCAGCAGTTATATCTACTTTTATTTCCTGTGGTCCAGTGGTGCAAGGTTTGACTCGCTAAGCCTCCATTTCCTAACTGTGTGACTCAGAGCAAGTCACTTAACCAGATACCACTCTCAGGCAGAGTCTGAAAAAGATCCATGGAGATCTAGAAAACAATTATAAATAAATAAATATTATTATTATAAAGAAATAAATTACATGTGGATGAATTGCATGAAACTGCATAAAATTCACTAGTATCATACGATAAGATTCAGCCATGTGGCAGACAGTTTAAATAGAAGAGTATTTATGAGAGCATAAGAAATAGTAACTACTTGATAACATGCTAAATCAATATGCACAATCTCTACAGAACTAAAAGTCATCTGAATAATTCCACATTAAAGTGAAATATTACTAATGCAGAAGTTGCTGCTTGCAAACAACTTTGCATTTCAGTGCCTCATCTACAAATGCAGTGCTTAAATGACTAGGAAGGTGAGCACATAAAAAAGTTCATAGGTTTATATGTGTTTACTAGGTTAATGGCCACAAGGGCTTTTTTAAGCCTAGCCGTGCATCCCAAATCTCTGTCATTATGATTATGAGGCATAATCAGAGCTGTTCTGCAAAATTGGACACAAGTAAGAGCAGGCTACTCTAAATCACTTAAAAGTTAACAGGGCAACATGCTATTCATCAGCTTGCATTCTAAGAACCACAAACGCTCTGAAACTGTAATGGCTGACTGACTGTAATCTGTTCAGTGACTTAGCAAAGAAAAAAGAAGTAAAAGTTAATGGAGGTCTGGCAGTTGGTGTGGAGGATGTGCCTCCAGTGGTAAAGGAGCAAAGTTTTAGTCTTCATGACTCTGAGCAAGTCAGTTAATTAGACAGTGTCCTGTAACACTGAGGCATTACACATACACACACACACACACACACACACACACACACACGCACGCACACGCACATATGCACACACGCACAGACGCACACACACGCACACACACGCACACACACGCACACACACGCACACACTCGCACACACATGCACACAATTACTGTAAAATAAACCACTGTATCTCCATTAGTGTAATTGCTGTTGTGGTTCCATTGTTTCTCCATTAGTGTGATTGCTTCTGTTGTTGTACCATTGGATCTGCATTAGTGTGATTGCTGTTGTTGTACCATTTTATCTCCATTAATGAGATTGCTGTTGTTGTACCATTTCCATTGTATTTCCATTAGTGTGATTGCTGTTGTACCTGGACATAAGTTCACTGCAAAAGTATTTCCCCATCTCTTGTACTGACTCTTTTTGATCCTGCTGCCTCACTATGAGAGTTCAAAAAATTGCACCTGAAGCAATTGTTATTGTACCCGGACTTAAGTTTGCTGCAAAAATAAATATGTAATTCTGTAATTCCAGTCTCCAGTACTGACTCTTGCCCCCCCCCCATGCTGAAAACAGCATTCTAATCCTGCTGCCCCACTGTGAGAGTTCAGAAAATTGTGCCTGGAAGTTGCTCCAGTCTCATTGGCTCAAAGCTGATGCACAGCAACAGAGAAGGAAAGTAATTCCTCGGCTCTTTTTTTAAAGAACCCCTTCAGGGATTGAGTTTTTTTTAATTAATGTTGGGACCATGCCCTCCAGCCAGCACCAGCCCTATGCAGCTGCCTAAGTCACATTCTATTCGATCCAGCCATGGTATGCAGTACAGTAGGGCTGATATGTGGTATGCCTGCATATCAGCACACTAAATTATTTAGTGGTTCATTCTCTACAGTGGACAGGCAATATATGTCATGCATGGAGTAATATACAAACTATACCCTTCCCAGTCATGTGCTATTCAATTAGCCAGCACTAATGGGGTTCTGGCTGGTCCAGTGTGGTAATGTATGGAACAGCAACTATGTGCTACACAATGGTGTAGCCGCTGTCAGCTCTACAGTCCACCTGCCCTGCTTGCATGGCGCTCAGCATACATTGCTGAATGCCATAGTACCATAATCTGAAGTTAACCTGCCAACACCTCCACTGCATGACAAGAAAATACTTTCCAGCGACAGAGTCCCTGTGATGCAGACACACTTGCTACCCTACACAAATTTGTTACACCTTCACACAGTGATGCTAAGTTCTTGCCAATGACATCCCCATACATACATACATACATATATATATATATATATATATATATATATATATATATATATATATAATGCTAAAGATTTTAGCCCTGCTGCAATGTTTACAAGCCTTTATAGATCACCCATAGACAAGAAAGTGGAGCCCAGCACAGCAGGGAAATACTATGTAGTAAGGTATAAGACGGTTTACAACGCATACCTTACTATGCAGCATTGTCTGCTATGCAGTGATGTACCATCAGTGAATGTAAGGCCAAAAGAGCTGTTCAACCCAACAGTAAGAGAATGAGGAGTCAGAGAGTATTGTACTGCTTCTGTGCTCTTTTTACTCTGCATCTGCTGCCCTGGTACTTTCCTGTGGCTGAGCATGCAACATTAATATAAATATCTGCATTGGATTCGAAAATACATTAAGATGTGCATATTATGACAGCAAAGAAATTGTAAAGGAGTGTTAGCATGGAAATTATTTTGATTTACACATTTTAAGTTGACTTACTAGATATTAGAAATAGTTCATAGGTTCATAGATGAATACTTGTCTAGCTGCCCTACAAAGGCCCTTTTAAGTTTAGTTAATAACCCAAGGATAGAATTAAACCCTGTGCCTTGTGTCTGTGAGATGAAGATTTTAATCAATTTGCCAACTCCCCCCAATAATGTCTACAAGTCATAGCTGTTAGGGTGATACTCAACACCAGGAGCCCAGTAGCCTACTATGCCATGCTGTGTACGATTCATATTTGGACACTGACACACCAGCTGCCAGGACTGTGATTCATGTCCATGAATCACAGTAATGAAAGCTGGTGCACTGACCACAGTGTGTGGAAGGTTTGTCTAGTTATGTGACATTTTGATGAAAATTTAAATTTTGATAACACAACAGAGGTTTTAACACAGAGTGCTATTATTTTAACATACTTGCAAACAGCATACACTTGAGATTTGTATGTGCTTCTCATATAAATGATGTAAACATCAACACTTTTGATAAAGTATTGCTAATATTAAAATGTCACTGAGGTACACTGAGAATTACAAATATAGTTGAAACTACAGAGCATTTGTTGGTACAAACTCCTTTTTCAAACAAATTAATTTAAAGATATAAAATGTGTGTTTTTCAAAGGTCATTTCCCCCATCCCAAACTCCAAGGTTGACTTACCTGTAAGTAAAGTGAATACTTTGGTGCAAAGTAAAATTTTCTCTTTATTTGGACATAGTGTGACTTCATAATTAGTTGATTTAGTTTGCGAGTGTGTGTGGAAGTACTGCACCTACATCTCAGGGTATGGTGATGTAACCCCTGCGAAAAATGTGTAGTCTTTGCATGTTAAAATGTTTTCTTTCTTTATGGAACAGACGTACAGTGACATGTTTTAACTACTAAAGACGTAGTATTTGCTCTTTTGTGTGTGTTGGTGCCTCTGACCATCAAACCTCCTTCTTACTGCTTAATTGCCCCACTCACTTTTCCAGGGTGAGATCACTGCACTTCATTTGTTCCTGTGGAGGAAAGGGTTGAGCCAGATGGGAGTGGTGCTATCATCTGTGTAGGATTTTTCCTTTATGCTCCTGTATGTTCTGTACATATCTAGAGCATCCACAGGGTTGGTGTGTAATGGACCATCGCAATGCATATACACATCCCTGCAGGTAAGCAATCAAATGACACCTCCCCTTGTGGACAGCATGTCCTGTACCCACCCCCCTGAAAAGAGATGAGCTGTCTCTGTCTTATCATTCCTCTCATCTTTAGTGTCCAGCAGATGTCCTAGCTGCTAATGGTACTTAGGTAACTTGGGCCATAGTCAGGACAGTATTCCTTTATTCTAACAGAGCTGGTGATAAATATATAGTTATCAAATCCAAAGAAAAAACACAAAAACCTAATAAATCCAACAGACGTACACACATTTGGAGTTCCAAACAGCTTTAATCCTGGCACCTCGGCATTTCGCCTTCAAGGGATATCAACATATCAAATTCTAAAGTTTAAATATACTAAACAATTAAACAATTCTGTTTCAAAATGTGTCTATACATCCCACTTTTAAAGTGACTAGTGTACATTATACATAAACAGATCCCTTAGTCATGAAAAACTTCTACATTTCCCATAGAACGTCAGCAGCAGCAAAATTACAACAAAATTACAATGAATTCTGCAGCAACCACATAATCAAAACAATTCAATCAAGTTTACATAAAAATACACCACCACCTTCTCATAATGTGTGTATGTAGTCATATGAAAAATACACGCACACACACACACACACACACACACACACACACACACACACACACACACACACACACATATACATAGACATATTATGAATGAAATTTCTTCAAAAATTTAACACCTCCTGATTTAATCCGTGTGGGACCAAGGTTCCAAAATTAAAAATGAAAGTAGTCTGCAGCTGATTTAACTTATTTGCAAATAGAATACCACTAACACAGTTGTCAGATGGTTGGGCTAATACACTAAAAAGCAGGGAATCAACATTTCCTGAATGTGCTTCAATAAAATGTTCTGCCACTGGACTGAAGCCTATATCACCCCTTCTAATATTTCCAAAATGTTCCAAAATTCTAATCTTAACTTTTCTTTTGGTCTGACCTATATACCATCTCACCTCATCACACCCACGTCCCAGAATGTATATAACACCACGTGATTGACAATTAAACCTTGCTTGAGAGACAAATCTGTGCCCATTGATCATAGTATTAGATACATTTCTATTTCTATGGCACAAACTGCATCTCCCACAAGGAAAAGACCCTAATAAGCTATTCTGGGGCTGATTAGAAATTGGGTAGTTCAACAATTCTTTTAGATTTAAAAAATCTGCCAAAAGAGGAAGTCACATGTTGTGGAAATAAAGTGCTAAGTTTATCATCAGCTGTTATCATTGGCAATAACCTTGTAACCACCTGTCTGAGTGTGTCTGAAAAGGGAGTAAACCTAGTAACATAAAAATATTTTATTTCCTGTCCCCTCCTCTCTTGAAATAAATTGAATTCTGTGTCCAAACTTATTATTCTCATGCAATTGTTCCCTACTTATCACATTATTCAACAATTTATTCTTTGCTTCATTAAAAATAAATCTAAAATACCCTCTGGCCGATAATCCGTCCTGTACTTCAGCCAGAGATTCCTCTTTAGAAGCCATTTCAGAAGTATTCATCCATACTCTTTTAAATTCACCATAAGACAATGACAATGAGATGTTCAGGGTGCATAATGGAAGCATACAAAAAATTATTCACAGCAGTACTCTTCCTAAATGGAACATATTGAATAACTCCCATCTAATTCACAAAAAACTGGACATCCAGAAAACTAATGGTACTGAAGTCTGTGTGACAACAAAACTGTAAACCATGACTTTTAGAATTCAAGTCCCTCACGCATTTCTCAAACTCAGATAGAGGTCCCTTACGTATGAAAATCAAATCTTCTGTCTATCGCCTATATAACATCACCTTCTCCTTATAATAAATATGGCTGTACACAAACCGCTTTTCAAACTCCCCCATGTACAAAACAGCATAAGACGGAGCAAAAGGAGCCCCCATAGCAGTGCCCCTCATCTGCAAATAATATTCCTGCATAATCATACTGTAACATTTCAAGTGACTATAATCAAATCAGTTCATGATACGATGAATGTTATGCTCATGAATAGTATAATTATGCAGGATATGTATGAGTACTTGCTTGTCTCTGAACCTTTGATTCCTGTTATTAATGCACCTAAGGTGCATAAGAATCAGCATAATCCTCCAATGCATCCCATTGTTGCTGGTAATGGCTGGGTCACGGAACCATTATCCATGTTTGTTGAACAGAAATTGAAACCCATATTAAATACAATGCCTTCTGTATGGAGAGATACTGGATAATTTTTAGACTCCTTATTTCAATATGTGGATAGTCTGGAAGGGGCTGTGAATTACCGTATGGTAACTTTGGATGTACAGAGCTTATTCACTGTAATTCTGAATGAATATGGTATAGACTTAGTGAGAGCCTCTCTTATTGAAAGAAGTGGATATGACAATAATATGATCACCATCATTTGTATACTCCTTGAGTTGGTTTTAGAAAGACAATACATTTGGGTTCAATGATAAGATCTATCTGTAAAAGTTGGGTGCAGCTATGGCCACTCAATGTGCCAATAGCTATGCCAATCTTGTTTTGGCCAAATGGGAAGACAGACATATGTTTTAAATAGGAAAATGTTCTCTCAACATATTATATATTACAAGCACTTTGTAGATGATAATTTTTTGCTATGGGATGGCACATTGGAACAACTGAAATATTTCATTATATATTAAGATAGGGCAACATCATTTCTTAAATTTATGATCAATGAATCATCTTTTACCATATTTTTTTAGACATCTGTTTATATATGAATGATGGAAAATGCTGGAAAAAATATTGCATGAGCATGTACCCAGGATATGTTTACAGAAATGTTTTAAAAGGGCAGTTCCTAAGGACATCTCATTTACATACACAGGAAAATGAATTTTTAAAAGCATCTCAAAGCTTAATGGATGAGCTTCACATGAGAGGCTATAAAGAGGTTGCGATTGAAAAATCATCCAAAGAAGTGAAAATCTTAAGAATGACGAAGGAAAAGCCTTATTTTTCTAAAAAGAACAAGATGTTTTAAGACCCTTGATGTTGAAAACATGGAGGAATCAACAGACCAAACTGACACTTACTTATTCATGTGATGTGAATAATTATATATATGCAATATTATTAGGAAGAACTGGATGACTCTCACCTCAGATGAGAACATCAAAAGAATAGTTGGTGAACAACCACGTTTCTGTTTTAGAAAAAAATAATCTCTTAAGAAACAGCTTTGTTATGGTTCAAAAGGGAATACTGCCATGAGATCAGATCAGATTGGTACCTTTGCATTTCGTTTTTGCAAAGGCATGCAAACATATCTCGATTAATAACTTTTTCGTGTTTTCTTTTCTTTGTTATCTGTGACGTTCAGTGCTGATCTTAGTTGCTGCTATTGTATTGTTTCTTTTGTCAAGGGTTGGTCATGTCTACTTAATTTAGTAACTGATACCATCCCAGTGCTGGTATTGTAAATAAACTAAATGATTTAAATGCAGACCCTCAATTAGATTGAAAGATAGAACCCTCAAAGTAGCCGAAACCACAGAGCTCGGTATAGGAACCCCTCCTTTTTTGGGATATGCTTCTCTGACTTCTGAACTGTAACCCTTGACTCCTGGCTAACTTAGTCAGCTGATGACTATAAGCTTGTTGTTTTTGTTAGGTTATTTCCTGACACAAAATCACTACTGCAAGAACTAATCCTTAAAAACCAATGATGTGCGCAAAAAAGGGCTAAAATAAAATACAAAACCATTCAGTATTATCATAATTGGAAAACAACTCATGTCTGCAATTATGCCTCTCAACTGTTCAGAATTTCACAGAATGTCCAGATTTTTGCCTCATATGTTTGGTCTGTTTCTCATAAAATATGTGCTTTTCTGGCAAATCATTGAAGATTGAAGTCAGTGAATAATGATAGACAGTTGAGTTTCAGACTTCATATCCTTCAGAAAATGCATGCTAATGCCAAACATGTCATTCTAATATCTTTCTAAGTTTATAAGAGCAATATTTAAAATGTGTCCCTGATTTTGGGCTTTTGCACCATCACCCTTTTCTCATTATTTTTGACTTTGTCCAGAGTTCTTGCAAAAAGAGGTTGAGAGGCATTTCTACAGTTTATTGAACAGGTAGTGCTCCACTCAAAACTGACATGGTGGTCAGGGATCTTGGTACCTTGATTGACAACTCCTTCTCATTTGACCACCTTGCTGCAGTGGTAATCAGGAAACCCTTCAATCTGGCCCAAGTGATATCCATATGCACCTCATCCAGGTCTATAGAGGTTGTCATCCCTTTGTACTCAGCTCTAATTAAACCATTTATAGAAAACAATGCCCCCTTTAGTGTGTACCTACTCACACACATCATGCAGATAGAAAGGTCTCAGTGGATTCTAACCAAAAGATTATTGATCTAAAAACCTTTAGCTACCAAGACAGGCTTGAAGCCCTATTCCTATACTGTCTCTTATAGACTCCAATGTGAAGATCTGTGCCTTGAATTCTGAAAGATTTAGGAGCCAGCTCTCCGTGATTTTCTATAGCTCTAGCAGATAAACATCTCCACAAACTCCCAAACTAAAGATTTAACTATCCACTAACATATAATAAAACACTCTAGAGGGGTAGATATACTACCCAATGTTTATCCATCTCTGGAGCAATTTGACCTTGTATCTGAAACAAAGTGGCAACTTTGCATCCTTTATGACAAAAATTGACAACCGAATGGTTGTCTACAAATTTATCCCTGGTGCTAACCTGTTTTGTCTGCTGCACAGAGACTGTACATCATAGGGTTAGGTACTGCCAATATGAAAACGATCTCTACTTTCATTGCAATAACTATGATCCGATGATCCTAATGATGTATGTCTCAATTGCACGGAAGCCTTACATGCACCATGAAGCAGCATCAGAGTGTAAGAAAGAGATGCTACACCTCGTCAGTGTCATTAATGTCAGTCTGATGGTATCGTCTCATTAGCAGAGTCTTCCACAGCTATCAGAGATATTCTCTACCATGCAATCTGTCATTCTCCACATTGTGTCAAAGCATGCAGGGTGCCAGTGGGAAGTCCCACAGCTGTTAGGCTGTTCCATGTAATGTCCAGTGGTAAGAGCACTGCAGGGTGCTGGTGGGAAGTCCCACAGCTGTTAGTCTGTTCCATGTAATGACCAGAGGTCAGAGCACTGCAGGGTGCTGGTGGGAAGTCCCACAGCTATTAGTCTGTTCCATGTAATGACCAGAGGTCAGAGCAGTGCAGGGTGCTGGTGGGAAGTCCCACAGCTGTTAGTCTGTTCCATGTAATGACCAGAGGTCAAAGCACTGCAGAGTGCTGGTGGAAGTCCCACAGCTGTTAGTCTGTTCCATGTAATGACCAGAGGTCAAAGCACTGCAGAGTGCTGGTGAGAAGTCCCACAGCTGTTAGATCGTCTGTTCCATGTGATGACCAGAGGTCAGAGCACTGGTAGCCCACTATGTACAGTAGTACAGGTAGCAGACAGCTAATCTGTCCCACATATTCTTTCTGCTGTGTGTCGCAATGCTACAGGACATTTAATGCCATCCTTGACGAACTACACAGCTGAAAACATGCTGCTCTTTCTGTTCACTGATGCCACTGACATAAGACAGATATTTGTATAGAATCTCTTTTTTTATGTTATTAGACTACATGAACAGCATAGCGATTTCTTCTAAGTTCACACAGTAACTGCTGTAACTGTCACTTTTCCACTCTGCAACAGATTTATTATAGAACAAAAGATGGTTTTGCAGTTATTAAGCTAAATCACCATCCCACTCAATTATACATGTTTTGTCTTTAAGATCCACATAAAATAATGATGTGAATATTTTAGTTGTTACTTGAAACCACCCCGTAACTGCCTGTGATCATGTATTTCTTAAAAAAAAACAGGTTTGACTGTTGAAGCAAGCATATAATTTTGATTTTGTTACTTCTTCATAGCACCCAGGCATGTAACAACATTAGCAAGTTTTCTGCTTTTATCCCGAGACACTTCTACCCCTCCAGCCCCAAAATTGACTCATTTGAATGTGGACTAGATTTACTATTGCCATTGCTAGTTTTTACTGCCTTATATGCTACACTACACTTGATACTACACTTGATCTTAGCCACAAGGCCGAGACTATTCCTATACAGTTAACCTTTGATGCTATCACTTCAGAGCCATGTGGGATGGCTGCTCAGTGTCTTGTCTCTGATGAAATTTGCATGTCATCTTAATCATTAATTAATGTATACTCTACTTGCTGGTATATTAAATGACTATTTTCACAAGTCTGATTGTTTCATTTCTGGTCCCTAGTACATCATTTAACCAGATTAAAGTATCCAAAACACCACAGTGAAAGTAGGCAGTTTTCTTCCCCCTGACAATTAAAGACTAAGTAAAAAAAAGCCTTATTGTGATACAAATACTTCCATGAGTTTCAACAGGCATGAGAACAACTGGAATTTCTCTGTTTTCTTATGTATTATAAATGTTTATGAATTTTCACAGATGCACTCAGTGTCGTGTAAGTTACACATTTTTCATGCACTTCTTGAAAATATACAAAGGGAGTGACAAGGGAAATGATTCACATTTCTCCTAAAGAAAGCCTTTACTGCTGCTTAATATAGCACTGACTGTGAGAGGCGGGGGTGGTTTTCTACGAAAATGCAGCTGTATTTATGATTGTTAGGATGGAATTCTTCCAAGTAATGCACTCGTAAAATGTAGATAGCAGTGAATGGGTCATGGACTTGTCTGCAGAATTTAAAGTTTCCATTCTAATTGTGGATATTTATCAAGTTACTCTTTTATTCATAGATTTTAAACTAGTTCACCCTTACAGGAAAGTTTGTCAGTTCCCATCTTCCCCACCCCCAGTTAAGGCCTCAGAATAATTTCAGACTCCCAAACAAAAAATGCCTTTTGTCTCTCATTTTTCTCAAGTAGAAAGACTTCCCTAGTTGTTCACACCTGGTTCATATGTTCTTATCTATCATACATGAAGGATGCCTCTTGTGTCTATTTTCCATAAAATATATGATAAAGCTGCATTTGAAGTTATACCTTCATACTGCACTTTTGTAATGCTTCTGACCTTACAACCTTCAATGACTTTCTTGGCCAGTCATTTGGAAACCAAATGACATTAACAATCTCTGCTATAGTGTAACCTCTTATTTTAGGATGGCATAGCTCTTATTTGTAGGAAGGTATCCCAGACCTCTGCTGAAAATGTGCTTAGGCGAAGCTGGACTACCCTGATTAACAACTTAAATTAATTAATTCATCCATTAACTCATTCATTCATTTCAGAAATCCAAATCCATGCTGCCCACTGACCACAAGAATATATTATTGGTTTCAGAACACTTAAGAGGAAGGGATTATTATCTTGGCTTTAAAATGCCCGGCATGAGCATGTACTGTGGCTGTGTTAAAATAGTACTAAACAGGCTTTCCATCGCTAGATATTACAGTAAATTTTGGCAGTCATTTTTAATTCTGTACTAGACATCTGGGATAATTTTTTATTGGTAAAAAAGAAAAGGACTCACATTTTGTTTTACTGACTGTTAACTTCCTGTTTTGCCTTATTACATTTGATAGTTACATTCAGAAGCCATTTGCAGTACTATTAACACTAAAATGTGCTTAAGAACACCTTGAAGATATGTCCATTCTCTGGCTTTAGACCTATGAAGCACTGAGAGCAGTCCAGCTGATTTGGGTTTGATTAGTCAGACCCGCTGCCTAAGGAGTAAGCTTGGGGGTGGATGCCAATCAGGAGCAAATTTGTTGGCTTGGCTAGGGCTACATAGTCAGGCCAGGATGCCCGACCTGCAGCAGCTGGCTGGTGAACAGATCAGCATATCATTTGTTGTGGAGATACATGTGTGATAACATGCATGTACGTGTGGAGATACATGTGTGATAACATGCATGTACGTGTGGAGATACATTTGTGATAACATGCATGTACATGTAGAGATAAATGTGTGATATCATACACATACATGTAGAGATACATGTGTGATAACATGCACGTATGTCCTGGATCTGGATGGGCACCACTGCACACTGGGCATAGAAGTATGACTGTTGGAAGGACAAAATGATAAAAAAACACAAAAACTAATAAATAACAATAACAAATACAAATCCAAACCACCTCAAGATGATGGCTTATCTCAGCTTGATTTTTATCTGAACTGATGATGTGGTTATTTCCAGCCAAAGAGGGAACAAATGGGTTGCTAATGCAGGGAAGGGTTGCAATGGTCAAGGCACTGAAAGTAAAAAAAAAAAAACAAAAAAAGAACCTGTTCATAATTTGCGACTATGTTTTTTACCATGTGAACATACAGTGTTAATCTGTTAGATGTTAGTGATATATGCAATATTGCAATTGGCAGCCAAGATGTATAGGAACTCTGGCATGACTATAATGAAAAAAAGACTTGTAAAAAACCTTCATTCTGAACAATCATTGAATTAAGACACACCTAATTTTATAGATGTTAAACGAATTTAGGAGAAGAGCAAAAATGCATGAGATTTAGGGCAACAACACGTTTTATGGGGTCTATATCACATTATCGAACTTCCAAAATATCAAACACCATAAGCTCGAACTTGGAAGTTCAAAATGTGATATAATCGAAAGCTCAGAACAGCAAATTTTTTTCCCAGGGAAAAAATTTGCTGTTCCGAGAAACACACACACACACACAAAACACAAGCACACCAAAAACCTATGTCTAATGTGGGGGGCTTCGTCCCACACCCCCCCGACATGGGGGGCTGTGCCCCCCCCCACACCCCCCTACTTAAATATACTAACTCCAAGATTGCACCACAGTGGAGGAAATAGCGAAGCCGTGGAACGGCTCACTGAATTCTTGCCCTGGGTAAGAAAACGATGTTCCGGTTTTGTGTTCGATGTAATGCTGTTCGGTATTTTGTGTTTTCATGGTTATGATATACACCTGTTTTATAAATTAATCTAAACTGATTAAACAAAATCATTACAAATACCCATGTAAAGAAGTGCAAGTTTCGCATAAGAAGCTTGTTAGGGTTTTATTGCTGTTCACTTCTGCTCACTTTCACCACTATATGTAAATAAACCACAGGACTGTGGTGTTGAACCAGTGTCCATTTGTTACTAACTCCATCCCCTAAAACCGAGTCACTTTATGTCTATAATCCTAAGTTTCCCTGGTATAACAAAACAAAGTCCATGCATTCTGCATCTTTCAAGCATTCTTTTTAAGCTACTGTCAACTATGTTGCAAATGGAATAAGAAATGTAGATGTATGCAATGTAAGACTTTAGTGGCAATTGGAGCTGAACAATTATATGAGACAAACATGAAAATTTGGAAGTACATAGACCCACATTTTGTCAGAAGAAAACAAATGTTTTGCCCATGTAGCCTGATTAATTCTCTGCCAGGTTGACATATGAAGATCTTACACAACTACTAACTTTTAAATCTCAAATAGGAATTCCCATATTACTCCTTTTTTAAACAGATATTTTTTTCAATGTAAAATAAATTATGCAGTTAGATGGTTCCAGTGTGGCTGGTTTAGATGATATCAGTTCAGGTCATTATAACAATAATTATTGTCAAACTAAATGATTAACGTGTTCAGTTAGATACTTCCATGTCACAAACTCTTGACATCAATGAATTGTAGAGCAAGACGACCATTCTGAGATACTGGGGTTTACTGCATTTAAATTATTCTTGTTCTGAGGATAGCAATCAAGCTTCAAGACTTTCAAAGGTGCATTCTCATGAAGAGTGTGATGT
This sequence comes from Protopterus annectens, assembly GCF_019279795.1. NCBI lineage: Eukaryota > Metazoa > Chordata > Ceratodontiformes > Protopteridae > Protopterus > Protopterus annectens. Next base: position 663,755,594 of record NC_056736.1, on the reverse strand, counting down.
AATAAGCTTTTGCTTCAAACTGCTGTCTGCTGCCTACCCATTAAGCAACAGAATGACTAGAAAAGGAGGACCAAATGCTATTCTTCAGCGATATGTAAATAAGTAGTGTGGGCCGATAAGTTCTCAGTACACAGCTAGTGTTACTTTCTAGTCAGTGTAACTGGCTTGAGTAACACTACATTTTCATTATTTGATTGCACTCAGCACACAGTCATGGTGTGAGTGCCACCCTTGACTGAACACCATATTAAATCAACACAAATCATGTAAACTTCTGTTTTCTTCCCAGTGGTATTAACCAGGCCCTGTCTTTAATGCCAGACTGTCAAATTTGAGGTTAAAGGGTTCACTGATGATCCACAGAGTCAACGGTCTTCCCTAGCAATACTTACAAAAGGCAATGACTGTATTCAAAGCATTTTCTACTGTCTGTCTACTTAAGCTAGCTGTAACTTAAGATATGCTGTTCATGTTTCATTTACAGGATGAATATCAGAGCAATTTCTTAGATATCATGGCTATAATTCATTCATTCATTCATTCATTCATTCATTCATTCATTCATTCATTCAACAGAATAATCTACAAACTGTCCAAGGTTAACAACACTAACAAACATGCTAGTAAAGGCTTGGCTACAACAATCTTATGTATTGGACACTAATTTGATAATTTTTTAGCACTCCTGTGAAGATTCTGAATGCCCTTTCAGTGTTCACATCCCTTGTCACTGGGTGATCTTACTGAGTGCAAAATAAAACTAGGAAATTGTGTGTATCATTTATGCACAGTTTATTATTAGAATGCTGTGCTTATGTGCAGTCATATTTTGAAGTGGAACCTGACAGTCTTTTAGAGAGATGGATGTTGCCACAATACTGAACAGCACAACTTAATGTACCACATTACCAGCTTTTCTTCACTTAACAATATAATTATACATATTTTCACACAGATGGTAAAAAGACATTTTTTAATCTTCTTCTTCTTTCGGCTTTTCCCGGTTAGGGGTCGCCACAGTGGATCACCTGTCCGCTCATAATTGGTAGTGGAGTTTTTTTACAGTGTCGAGTTGGCAGCCCGGCGCCCAACCTTCCACAGAAGGCACACACACACACACACACACACACACACACACACACACACACACACACACACACACACACACACACACACACACTCACACCTAGGGCCAATTTAGAGTGTTCAAGTTTTTAATAAATATCTTTATTAAATCATAACTAAAACAGTGATACATGTACACATACATCAATATAAAAGAAAACAAACCATATTTTTTCATGCACTATATACGTTTCCTTTTCAACAAATACTGTTCACTACGACATTACATGAAGTGCTCAACTCCCTCCATACCCCAAATTTCATTCCTTCTCCAAAATACCACTCTTCACACACTGCTCCAACTGTAGCTACCTATCTCCATGCAAATTGCTCCCTCCTTTCACCAAGGATTCCACCTTCAGTTTCCCCATCTCCTCATCAGTACTCAGCACCTCAGTCATAGTTGGCCTAGATTTCCATTTTCAAGCAGCTATTCCTTTGGCAGCAAGTAGCACTTAACCAAGCAAGGAGCTACCATGGCCAGTTAACTTAGATCCCAAGTCGCAGCCCAATAGAATTACCTCCTGGGTTACAGATACTTGCTCCCCCAACATCGGTGACAAAACACTTTGCAGGGAATAAATAATTAAATAAACAATGAAACTCTTCTGATGTGAATTGCACATTGTTATACATAAGAATGTATTTTGGCAAACCATAAACAGTAATCCATCTTGTTAATTTAGCTTGTGACATAATATCAGATGCAGACAATACTTCTAACCATTTTAGTTATGATTTTGTGAAATGAAAGGGTCTGCAAAATCGATATGCATTCCTTTGCAATATCCTTCTGGCTACTCCCATTGATGTAAACTAGTGTGTCTATGCATTTTTCCCACTTGGCATGACACACACACACACTCTTCAGCTATATACACAATTTCATCAACAAGCTTTGGCCACAAAACAGACTTCCATACATTCATAGTTATTTATTAGGCTATTGTTCTGTGCAGATCTTTAGAAGCCTAGCTATTCATTCCCATGAAGATTTTAACCCTTGTATTTTAAGTATGAATAGCCCAGAGATTAGCAGAACATTTACATGTCACCCCTATTCATGGTGGACAAGGGTGCTAAGCCAGGGATGAATTTATAGCCACCCATCTATTCCATTTGAATAAGAATAAGAGAAATTCTTTGCTTTATATGGAGAAGAAGACGATTCCAAAGAAGTGGTATTCTCTGTGACACATATGTATCTCCCCAACGTGTTCTATTTATACTACAAAAGAGATTTAGATCCCTTGAGTGAGTGAGTGTTTATGCTTCCATTGGACTTGTGAATGTGCAATAGGTCTGACAGAATAGGTACTGCTGAGACCCTTTACATGAGAGAGAGATCGCACCACAGTAGCCTGTATGGCATCAATAAGAGGGAAATGGCTTTGCGATGATCTGCCTAGTTTTATAATTTATCCCCTTGATTTTCTTAGTAACAAGGTGTTGTGGGTGTTTGAGTTGTGCCAAGTGTAAGGAGAAGTACACACCATAGAGGGCATTATACTCAATGATTGGCCTGATGAGTGTATAATACAATGGAATGTCTATGTCCCTGGACCAGGATGCCATACCCTTACTTATAAGCTGTGCAATGAAAAAGCACTTTCTTACAATAGTAGATGCATGGTGATTTCTAGGATTGGCCATTGTCTACATAGATTCCCAGGTCCCTAGCTAGTGAAACAATTTTCAGGATGTGTTGTCAAAGCGATACTTACAAAAGACTTCTTGCTTGTTGAAGAATACTATTATACATTTCCTTCCATTTAATTTTAGTCCATGGTTTTGACACCAGCTATTGGTTTGGGAAAGGACCTCCTGAAAGATCTTGGTATCTTCTGGGGAATTAATGATGGCACCAAGTTTATAGTCATCTACAAACTTGGTCAGCCATAAACCCTTAACAGTTGTTTTAACCTCCAAGAAGTACATGTAAAAGAGGAGTTGTCCATGGTCTGAACCCCTGGAGTACACCAGCAGTGACAGGTCTTTTAGAGGTGGCAGAACAGTCCACCCTCATTTCCTGGGGGTTTGTTTGTCAGCCAGTTTGTTACCCAATGAATTACATAAGGATTATTGCTTGGTTAGGATAGTTTATCTGTGATAGTTGAGTGAAGGATGGTGTCAAATGCCTTAATTATGGGGTCTAAAAATGGAAGTGTACTCTGATTTGTCTTCATCTATCACTTTCTAAACCTTCTAAAAGAAGCCATCCAGATTAAATAGGCAGGATCTCTTTAAGAAATCAGAACTGCCTTGGGTTGACATTTTATAGGTTACCTGTGTCCTTATTTATTCATTTTATAATGATCTTTTCCATGGTCTTACAGATGAGGCTGGTCAGACCTACAGGCCTATAATTTCTTGGATCTGTTGACACTCCCATCTTTGTGCAAGGTGATAAATGTAGTTCGACATTCATCCAGTACAAAACCTGTTTCAATGCTGACATTGAATAATCTCTGTAGTTGGTCTAACAGGTTCTGTTTCAGGCTGGGTGGCCTGGTATGTTACCCAGTCCCATAGAAGCAGCGTTCTTGGCTCTGGATAGTGCCATAAGGACTTGTTCATAGGAGATTTGAGGGAGCGTAGATGCAGGTAGGTGATATGGGAATGTAGTAGGGGAGCGGGGTAAAATTACAGTTAAATGTATCTGGTAGTAGATTGGCTAGGTCCTCTGGATGTGAGTGTGTGATATAATTTGCTATTATCTCTGCACAGTGATGAGTATTATTTTTATTTCTAAGGTTTCTAACATAGTTAAATTAGACTTTATGTTGGTCCTTCACCTGGGTGGCAATTTTTATTACACATTTGACTTTGGTTGATTTGATCAGGGTATGGACTTTCCTATTATGTTTAGCAATAACTTTTTTGCATCTTAAGAGCTACAATTATTTTTACATGCACTGAGCTTTTTGTTTTTATTATAGAGCCTGTTTATATTTGGGTTCCACCATGGGATTTTATTTTTGCATTTTGGAGTTGTATATACTTTGGAGGGATTCTGAACTGAATCTATACACTCAGTCATCTCTTCTGTTACTGCATCATTAGTTCAATAACGGCATTAATACACTCAGTCATTCCTTCTGTTACTGCGTCATTAGTTCCATAACAGCATTTATACCCACCTTCATTTCTTCGGTTACTGCATCATTGCATCTATTAAGAGCGTTTATACACTTAGCAATCCCTTCTGTTAGTGCATCATTAGTTCTATAAGAGCATTTATCGACTCAGTCATCCTTCAGTTACTGTATCACTACTTGTTTTAAGAGCATGTATATACTCAGTCATTCCTTCTCTTTCCTGCGTGATTAGTTCCATAAAATAATTTATACACCCAATCATCCTGTGGCACATTATACTTGGTACGGTAATCACAGGCTGCGAAAACCATTGTCCATCTCTGAATTCCTGTTACTGCCATGGGATGCTGACACTATTACTTGTGAAACAGTGTCCACAAATATTTAAGTTCTGTAACCAGTTTAAATCGTCTACCCAGCAGGTGCTCATGGAATTTCTTTACTCCCAAAAAATCAAGAACACCTTTCCCAGTGTGAATACTCTTTCATTATTGGGATAAGAGTTCTAAGAGCATAACCATCTGCTCTTTCATCACATTCATATGCTGAAGCATCATATGCTGGGGGTTAATGGCAGGTCTTGGTCATAATACATCACCACTTTATCAACATGCTAGTAATCATTTTCATTTCTTAATTGTATTCTGTCCATGCATGTCCATTTCCACGGAAATTACTTCTTCAAGCTATACAGGAGCACAGTACTTTATTCTGGTTAGTTACAATGTGATACTTGCAAAGGACTTCTTACTTTCTTGAGGATACTCCTGTACATTCCTTGGTGTACAGTTATAACCCATAGTAGTTTACTAAACTGAAAAATACTTGTAACTCTTTCACACAAGTGTGGAAGTGAAGGATGTCAAGAATTATTTTTACCATCTCAGCTGAACAATGCATTCCTTCTTTATCTAATACATGATAAATACGCAAGAGTCCTACCAAATTTATATTTAGATTTACTGCAGTACTTCCTGCAAATTACAAAAGTACTCAGTCTGTGACATCTCTGTGACTAATTAAACAAGGTATGCTACCATATTGAAATAGTTTAACAGGTTTTCCTTAATTCTTTGAAAAGCAGAAGGTGTATAAGTCACTCCAAACCATAGCTCTCAACCTCTTAGTGTATGAAATTTAGACAAAGCCAATATAATCTGGGAAACAAAGCCACAATAATTGGGACAGGTTTTAAGTATTGCTCTTATAAACTTAGAGAGTTGCAAGAATAATTGGTTTTATGCTAGCATGCATTTTCTGAAGGACACAGAGTCTGAAACTCAAATGTGTATCATTATTTAGCAACTTCATTGCTCAGTGACTTGCCAGAAAAATCACAAATTTTATGAGGAATAGACCAAAAATATGAAGCAAATAATCTGGGCATCCTGCAAAAATATGGACAATTGAGAAGTATGGTCCAAATGTTAATTTGTTATACACAGACAATTAGGGTGTGTATTGATGGTGAAAAGGTATGGGTTCAAACTGACTATTTATAATCTCAGTAACTGATTTGTAACTGTTGTGTTTTACTTTTTACAACTGAACCAAGATCTGAAGCAGACCATATACAGAAGCATGCTGATTAATGCTACCATCTGCTTATTTTCAAGAATGTTATTTGTTACAAAAGAATTATTCAAGTCTCTCTAAATATGCTGGCCATAACTCCATGGTTGGCTTAAATTCATGATTTCTTTTGAACCTGAGTCATCACTTCAGCCTGAATACTTCAATTTCTGCATCTCCTCCTTTTCTCTTAGCTGTGTCATAGGGAGAAAACTATGTACACTGTTTAGGTGTACTTTACTTTCTGAACACTGTTATGATGATAGGAGGTACTGCTAGCTATGCCAGGAGAAGTAGGGCAGTGGATGTGTAACATATGCCAGCAAAGCTAGCTGGAATTTTGTAAAGAATTATATGTCCTTTGTTTACTAAGCTGATTTGTACAGATGCTTGTGTTGAAAAATGTATTTGTGAAGCTGCTTGTGTTAAAATGTATCAACAATATGCCATGCTGGAAAGAAAAGAAATATAAATGCATTATTGTAACTGAATTAAATGTATATGTTTTAACAGAGTTACTGGAAGAAAAGAGGTCAATATCGGTCCAGCCAACTTTAAAATATATTTGATGAAATTAAATTATTTTATGTGTTAAGCCATAAAGGTGTTATCCCACAGTTCTGAATGGAGCCAGAGATTCAATTTCTGTACTAGAGAATAGTTTGTAGCTCCTGTAGGAAGAGCGGAATTGTTTTATTGTTTTATGGCTTCCAGATGCTTTAATAAAGTTTAACTAAATGTCTAATGTGTATTGTAGCACATAGGTGCTAAACCCTGGCAGTTTCTAGTGATGGGGGATAGTGTGGGAAATGGAGTCAGATGACCAGATGTGTGTGATGTCATTCTGTAAGCCAAAAACAATATGTAGATATTAGTAGGATATTCCTCTCAGTATTCTGTATTCTGTCTTGGATTTGACAACAAGGACCACTCACCCACTTCATCTTGCCTTGCCCTAGTAAGTGACCAGGGATACTAATTCTCTAAATCAGTTAGGAAAATATAGTGAGAATAGTTAAGTATTGTTTTTTGCAACTGTGTGAATCTTTCCAAGTGTGTTGTTTTTAATATTTTCGATGACTGAAACTCTGGTGTTTTCTGTAAATAGATACATAGTATTTTCATGTTCTTTTATTATTTATTCTTAAATATATTTAAACTTTTCATTGTGTCTGGTCCTTCTAGAAAAATATTTATGCTTTGAGAGTATTTGCACATATTTATTTAGTGATAACTCTGGCCACTCCTGAAAGCCTGGCTGTTTGGTCAACATTACCATTTGTATTAATATTGATTTCACTCAGTATAATTGGGTACCTTTGTAAGAACCTTAGGTAGGTGGCTTTGTAGTGCTTGGTGGCAGTGATAACTACCTTATAGACTAGGCAGAAGGGTGCATAGCTAGTAAACCTGTGCCAGTCTTTCCCAGGTGTGTGTGTGTGTGTGTGTGTGTGTGTGTGTGTGTGTGTGTGTGTGTGTGTGTGTGTGTGTGTGTGTGTGTGTGTGTGTGTGTGCATGTGTGTGTGTGTGTGTGTGTGTGTGTGTGTGTGTGTGTGTGTGTGTGTGTGTGTGTGTGTGTGTGTGTGTGTGTGTGTGTGTGTGTGTGTGTGTGTGCAGATAAAATCTCAAAGAGTATGTGTGTCAGCTACTTGGAGCAGGGACACGAAGCAAAGGTTTCACAGACAGAGTGGTGGAGTACTTGGATTGGGTACTCGGCTGAGGACTTAACTCTGAAGCTACGTCAGTAGAATGTCTTACTGGGGACCTGGAGGGACACAGAGAAATCCAGACCCTGGACTGACTGTGTTCCCTCTGTGCTCTTAAGGGAAATTTTTCTTGATGCACAGAGGTCTGCATCTGGAAATACTGAATGCAGCCATTTGTATTCCAAATGAATGTCCCTCTCCATCATCAGTGGTGAGGATTCAGGCTCCATGATTAATGGCCCAGAGTGGGGATGCCACAGCTGCATTCATATGCACACTCACATTTCATACTGCAGCCTGGATTACCTTTATGGATGCCTAGTACTGCCACAATACTGAATACAACTACTTAAAACAGCATATCTCCCATGTTCCATAGGCATGCTAGTAGGCAAACTGGTAATTCTCCAAACTGCCCTTGGTGTGTGTGTGTGTGTGTGTGTGTGTGTGTGTGTGTGTGTGTGTGTGTGTGTGTGTGTGTGTGTGTGTGTGTGTGTGTGTGTGTGTGTGTGTGTGTGTGTGTGTGTGTGTGTGTGTGTGTGTGTGTGCATGTGTCTGAGTGTGTATGTGTTTTGTGTGTATTAATGTGTATGAGTGTCTAATAGGAGGATAAAGTGTGTGTGTGTGTGTGTGTGTGTGTGTGTGTGTGTGTGTGTGTGTGTGTGTGTACATCCCAGAATAGACTGATAACCTGTTCCAGAAGCTGCTTACTAGGATAGTTTCCATCTCCCCTGTGACTCTGAGTGTGATAAATTGGATATTGAAGAATAGTGGAATGAATAATAATAAAACTTAAATAAAATCTGAATAAATAAAAATGCAATGTGAGGTATTAGCAGAACTTTAAGTGTCATGTAGAACCAACTGATATTGCCAACATCCTGGCAGATAGGTGCAGTGCTAACTTTACCCCCCCTCTCACCCCCTAGAAGGCCCATCTCTATACCGGACAAATGCAAAGTTCCTGTAATCACGGCTGCACAGGTAAAAAACACACTCTCCAAAGTCAAGAACACAGCATCCATGGGACCTGACAATATCCCAGGCTGTGCTCTACACAAACTACAGAACGAACTGGCACCCCACCTAAGTACCGTGTTCAATCATAGCCTCACCTCAGGCTTTGTGCTCACTGAATGGTGCACCGAGACAGTTATCCTACTCCACAAAGGGGGAGCCACAACAGACCCCTGGAACTACCGCCCCATTAGCCCGACGAGCCAGGTCTGCAAGACCATGGAACATATCATCATGGAACTCATAAACAAAGACATTGGTAATCTCCAAACTCTGGACCCCATCCAGTTAGGGTTTGTAAAAGGCAGATCATGTCTCCCAAACCTGATAGACTTCTTTGAAGCAGTCACCAAAGCCATAGATGAGGGTAAGGTGGTTCACACAGCCTATCTAGATCTCGCCAAGGCTTTTGATACTATCCCTCACTCTGGAATTATAGCTAAACTCACTAAACTAGGTATAAATCCCTATGTCACAAGATGGGTTGCCAACTGGCTCATGGACAGAACCCACACTGTGAAAGTAGCAGACTCCAAATTTGACTTCAGACCAGTGACAAGTGTAGTACCACAGGGTTCAGTCCTGGGTCCTCTCCTGTTTGGTATATACTTCTCTGAAATACAGGCTAGCACATAAGGTCTTTGGCTAACAAAGTTTGCAGATGACTGAAAACTGGGAGCCATAATCGAAACTCCTAACGATGTGGACATCCTACAATAGGGCCTCACCGAGACAGATGCCTGGTGTAAAAGCCATGTCCTGAAGCTCAATGCTAAAAAGTGCATTGTCACCCCCTTTGATAAAAACTCTGTTCCCATGAACTACCACATAGGTGGTAGTCTATTTAACACCGAAAGTGTAATAAGAGACCTTGGGACACAGGTGGACAGTAGTCTCTCCTTTGATAATCGCATTGCCACAGTGGTCAGGAAATCCTTCTACATGGCACACCTCATCACGAAAGGTTTCTCATCCAGAAAAATGAGGCCATTGTTCCCCTCTACTCATCACTCATTAGACCCATTATAGGGTGCAGTGCCCCTTTTGGTATGTACCTCACAAGACAGCTACAACAACTGGAGAGGCCACAGAAATACCTCACAAAGAGGATCACTGGCCTCAAACAGATACCCTACGCAGACTGTCTCAAAAAACTCCAACATTACTCCATCACATATCGCCTACTCAGAGGCGATCTCTGCCTAACATACAAAGCTATGTCAAACCCAGAGCTGTTGGACATGCTCCACTTAAAGAAATCCCAATCCCTCTAAACTACATGCTGTAGGGACATAAACCTTGTCACCACAATAAACAGAACATGCTGGAGGGATAGATGCCTGGCCCAGAGACTTCCCATATTCTGGAACAGACTACCTATCTATGTCAAACAGAGCTCCTCGTTAGCACTCTTCAAGAAAAATCTTGATGATTGGATCGGAAGTAGGAAATTCACCCCGGGAATCACTTCTGTGGCTCTGCTCGAAAGGGGCACAGGAAAATAATTTTCTTGGGTGGCAAAAGTCAGGGTACCTTTTTGGCTAGGCTGATATAGGCCCTAGGGCCAATAGCCTAGTACCTACCTATGAACCTATGAACCTGTGAAGTCAATACAAAAGCTGAACACAGTGGGATTCTTTGCTACTGTCTGTACAATGCAAATGTTTAAATTCACTTTTCACAGCATCTTTGCTAATACATAACATGACTTTTCTGCAAAATTATGTATTTCCTATGCATGAGGTAGAATTTGGAAAACCTTGGACCCAGTTGCAAGGGGCAGTGATATCTAGATTTAAAGTAAAAAAAAAAACAAAAAACAGACATATTTTGATTGTGAAAACTGGGCTCACAATTTATAAGCTGGTTGTGACTCAGTGAATGCTGTCCACACTATGTAGGTATAAGTATGGTTTACAAAACACGATGGCAGTGCTGAGATGTCTGGTATACTGATGTCAGTCTGATGTATCTCGTACACCAAATAAGGACTCCTCTGTTGTTACAGCTGACTTGTGCATTTATTTGCACCCACATATTTGCTTTATGCAATCCATATTATAAGGGATCCTGTTCTGCCATCTCTCAAACTGCTTGACAATGTACTCTGTCCACCTTTTGGATTCCATGCACGTTACAGACATATCCCACTTGGTTAAGTACTGCAATGCTGATGCTACTATACACTATACTGTAGTAGTCTGAAACAGAGGAAATAGTCTTCCCTGCACTATTCATGCCTTATTTTATCACAGATTCAGTTGATTATGAATAACTATACATGGGGAGATGTTCTACTTCCTGTTGGAGTGGACTGCATTATATTCTAAAGGTAAAATTCAGATTATCACAGCACCAACTGTGCAAATGACAGCTCCATGTTGTTATTAATATCGTACATAAAAACAGATGTTATTATTCTCAATTTCCACAAAAAAAATAAACAAAGTAAAAATGAATCCAGTCTTCTCATTTCATTCACACTTACAGGTCTCAAATGGGCTACATTATACATTCTATACCAACAATTCTTACAGCAGTTCAGACTGCATCAGATAATAATTATAAATGTTTAGTACCTGTAAAGAAATCCCTGCTGATATGTATCCAAGCAGACAAATGGAATATGAACGGAGCGTGATTTGCACAATGGTGTTACTTTAAAAAAGACAAAATGATTTGTTTTAAAATAGCTTAACAGTGATACTCAGTGGCAAGGCTGTAGGCACTTCATATTTTCGGCCACAGTGTTTTTGGTTACTTGGACTGCACACTTGTGGGTAAATATCATTTCCTGCAGTAGGCAAACTATGAATTACATATATATTTTTTGTGGTGCATTGATTAATTACAAACAGCATGAAAATTACAAGATGAACTTTTCCTAATGTTTACAAAGTTTACATAAAGGAGGTCTGTTATTACTTTGAAAACTAAAACCATGCAAAAATAAATAAATAAAACGCATTAAACCTCTAAAATGAAATTACTGTAAATTATGAAACAGCACATATTTTAAATATTTTAAGGGTAGTCAAAACGGTTGTTCAATTCAGACTTGATTAACAGCTACACAGAAAAACAATAGTGATGCACATTAACAAAATAATTAAGTAATGAATTTGAGTATGGATGTTTGCATGCATTTAGACTTGTTAACCAGGCAAATAAGTTTGTTTGAAAGATCCCTTTCATCCGTGGTCAAGGGCATGTGGCAAACATACACCAAACATTCAGGGATGATTTACAAAGCAAAAAAAATCATTCACTGTCAGTTTTGTTACAGAGCAAAAACATTCATTGTCATTTTTTCTGACTTGAGGTTGGCAATATGTCCAACAGACATATTATTAAAAAATGAATGAAGCACTTCTGTATAAATCCTTCTACTTCAACGCAGTACATATCACATAACATATCTCCTCTCCAAGTGTCTTCTACTCTCTCAACATTCACTGAAGATTGAACCACTTTAATAATTAACGTGTATATTGTACATTACACTCTGCTTGATTGTACATTGCACTGTGCTTGTTCACTGGAATGTATGTACATAACTTTTTTATATGTAATTAGTCTCAATTATTCTGTTATTACATATATTTCTGTATTTTTTTGTTTGCGAAATGTTTTGTATTTCATCTGGGCTGAGCTTGAAACTGGTCAGTATTGATCAGTGCAGTACGCCGGTAAACAAATATAAATAAATAAGTATATAAGCTATTATCTTACACAATATTTATGCAGTCTTTATTCTATTGCACTAGAAGGTTATGACAACTTAGCATGGTAGAATTATTGGTACATCATTTTGTAGGGTCACTGGAGGAATGGAAAGTTAGTCTGGAAATAGAATTTGTTATAACTAGCTTTGTAAAATGATACTGCATCTGGGCTGTTAGTCAACATCACTGTAGCAAGTAAATTTGCAAGTTCCTATATAATACTATCTGAGTAGCAATTGAAAAGGAGAGCACTGTTTATTCATTTATTTGCATTTGTTAACTGGAGTAGAACACTAAACCATAACATTTTCAGACTCTGCTCAGGAGAAATATCAGATCTAATGGGCTGCTCAGTCACACAGTAAGCAAACAGAGGCTAAGGCAATGAAATCCTAGACTATAGGAAGCATAGCCTTCATTGTCATGACTAACTGCCTTCATTTCAAGTAGTAAAGTATTTCAGGAGGCTGATGGTAAGGGGGACTGGTATCTTATCAGCATGGGGGCTTCCTGATTGTTATTCTGTAGTGAGTAACCCAATGGGTTAATCTTTAGTTCACTTGGTAGAGGATGGCAATAACTGGAACAGAGCAGGTTGAAGGTAATACAACGGAAAGGAGTGGAATGGGAAGTTGTTCCAGAAATAGGTAGCCAGTTAAGTGTCAATGATGTTTTTATTTACTGGCTAGAGGGAAAAAGTAAAATGTTTATAGTAGTTTGGAGTGTGAAAATACAGCAGAAAAAAAGTACAGTCATGTAAGTAAACTTATCATACCAGTAGGTGTTTGAATGATCTCTGCTGGAGTATCCTTCATTATAGGTTATATAATAGCCAGTCAGCTTTCAGAGCTACAGGACACTTTCCTTATGCTCAAACTGTTAGTCAGCTGACGTTGTGCAGAATAAAACGACAGATTTGGGCACCAAGCCCTTCAGAGCTTTCATGCCAACAGAGAGAGTGAGGCTGAGACCTAAAAGGACAATACCTTGAAAAACAAAAAACTAGTGTCCACACCCTGGCATAAACAATACACCGGAAAACAAAGGGGATGGAGGGAAAAAGTGGCTACTGCATCAGTGACCATTCGAACAGCTACTGCTTTGGTAAGTTTACTTGCACGACTGTACTATGTTCATCATACCGATCACTGCTGCATTAGCCTTAGGTACATTACCACAGCTTACTACATTTGGGAGATGGAAGGGGGAGGGGAAGGGTTCATGAGCCTATGGAGAATGGTCCTTGCAAAGCCTCATCTAGACCTAGAGAAGAAATCAAGCTGGTAATGCCTTGTAAGGATATGTATTGAAGACCAAGTTACTGCTCCTAGAATACTTCTAGAATCCAACCCTTTCCAAAAACCAAAGATCAGGCTAAGACCCTTGTAGAGTGGATCTTGACCGTGCTTGGAATAGTTTTGTTGCAGTGCATATAACTAAAGGTAATAGCCTGAGACAACCACTGGCAATAGTCTGTTTTGACCCAGGTTGTCCCTTCTTCTTACATTCACAAGAAATGATCAACTGATCCAAAGACCTAAATAATTTAGTTCTGTCAATATATTATCTGTCTGTAGACATCTAAAGTGCGGGGTATCCTCCTTCATTTTTAGGTTCAGGAGAGAAAATGGGGAGATGGATAGTTTGGCTTAAAGTAAACTGGGATACCACTTTAGGCATAAAAGAAGGATTAGTTCTCAAAGAAATCCTGTCTCTGTGAAAAATATCTGACCCTAATAGCTTGCAACTCAGAAGTCAGAACACTTAGTAAGACATTTTCCATGTTAAGAAGCTCAGGTCTGCCAGATTAGCTAGTTCAAATGGAGGAAGGGTTAACTTCTCTAACACAAAATTAAGATCTCAAGGAGGGGCCTCTGGTTTTCAAGGAGGCCTCTTAGGCAAAAACCACTTTCAAAAACATTTTGACATGAGACTGCATTGAAAGAAGAGAATCGAGTGCAGACATGCTGACATGGCCAATGAATGGAACTTGACGGAAGAATAAGAAAGGTCATAGGATAGTAATTCACACAAATTTTGTAAAACCAGAGAATCACTAGCCCTGAATGGGTACTGGTTATATTGTTGGCACAAGGTAAAAAAACTTTTTTATTTGCTAATATATGATTTTCTATTGTCAGGTGTTCTTATTTCTATTAGTATCTGCTGAATGTCCTTAGTAAACAGGTGGCTAAAGGGAATTAAGATCCTTTCATTCAGGCAGTCAGTTGAAGTTGATTGGGGTTAGAGTATAACAAACACCCCTGATCTTATGTGAGGAGATCCATTCTGTGAGGAAACTTGTGGTAATTATCCCTGGTTATTTCCAAAACAAAGAGAGAGACACTGTTGTCTGGACCAGAAGGGAGTCATCACAATGATCTTGGCAGATTCCTTCTGAATCTTCAGAAGCACCCTAGATATGACAGGAAAGAGTGAACAACACATACATGAACATTTATGTACAAGGAAAGGAAATGGCATCTATCTTCCAGGCTTTCTTGCATGGAGACCTGGACTAGAATTTTGAGAAATTCCTCACAGATTGATGAAATCTTAGGAGATCCCTTGATCTAGATGAAATGTTGGGAGACCCCTTGATCTCGTTTCCATTCTTGAGGGTCTGTCCTTGTCCTGCTGAGCTTGTCTGCCACACAATTTTGCATTGATTAAATGTAGCATGCCTATAAATTGACATTGAGATTGTGCTGTGAAGTTATGCCCCAAGCTAACTTGGCTAGTCTGAAAAAAGGGTACAGCCTGGTTCATTTTTGGTTCCTGCTGTACCACATGGCTGTGGTATTGTCTGTAGCAACTTGAGAGGTCCAGGGGACCAAAGATGATGCACAGAGTTGAGTGCCTTGATCAGGGCAAGCATCTCTTTTCTATTTATGTGCTTGTGTCTGTCCTTGGTATCCAACATATCTTGTACTTTTATTCCTCCTGAAAATGTTCCCCAAACAAAGTACAAGACATCTGTGGTGACTGACTGCTTTGGAGCAGATAATGGGAAACCTGGGTTTATGGAAATTTGTTATTTTCACCAAGTGACTTCATTTCTGATAACCCCCAGCACTGGGATTTAAAAAGACAAGCGGTGTTGGTGCTGGGACCAAAGAGAATTCAGATACAATTGTATCTTTTTCATGCTGAGTCTTGACAGGGTTTTCATCAAAATCAAAGATGCCATGAAACCCAAAATACAGAGGTATTCCCTTCACAGTGACCGAAGTCTATGTGGAAAACCTTAGAAACAGATCTAGATCTATTTTTCCTGTGGAAGAAAAGCTCTTTGAAATGAGGTGTCTAGCTGATATCCCAGAAACACATTCCTGTGTGAAGATGTCAAAAAGGACTTTTGACTGTTTTCCTGGAATCACAGCTTGTCTAAAAGATCTTTCACCCAAGTGACAGATTCCTAACACTTTGAAAAAGCCTCTGCAAAGATAAGCAGTATGGAACTATGTGGATACCCTGTAGCTTGCCATGAGCTTTAACTGGAATTACATACTTTGTGAGCACTATTGGTGCAGTGAATAGTCCAAAGGGTAAGGCAGAGAACTGATAATGTGATCCAGACACACAAAGTCTTAAGAAATGCCTGAAATCTGGATGAATAGGGATGTGATGATAAGCATCTTTTTAATCTAGTGTTACCAGGAAATTTGAACTTGGGCACTATCATGAGCAGATTTAGGAAAGAAAGATCCAAAACTGGTATCTGATCATCTTCCTTCTTTGGCAATAAAAACATCCTTGAATTAAAACCATTTCCATCCTGGGAAGGAGGAACTGGTTCTATCACTCCCTGATTCATCATTTGTTGAAGGAAAGGGGGAAATAGAGAAGTCTGATCTGGTGATTGAGGAATTATCTCCTGAAAAGGTAGGCTTTCCCACCACTGCCATGTGTAACCTTGATGAGTGATCTTCAGAACCCATTTATCTGAAGCTATCTGTTGCCATAGACAAAAGTGGAGACTCAGATTTTCTGGAAGGTAAAGGGAAATGTAGAGTGGTGGTGGTTGGGGGGAAGGTCCCTTAAATACTCATTCTGACTTACTGGGGTCTCCTTGGTTTTGGGGAGTTCTTAAAGATCTTTTTACTCACACTTTGGTGTGACTTATTTATTTATTTTTCCTGAAATTGAATGAAGGGTTAGAGTATCTGTTAAAAAATTTGGAAAAAGAGGGCTGAAGGCTTAAGGTCATAGGATAATAATTCACACAAATTTTGTAAAACCAGAGAATCACTAGCCCTGAATGGGTACTGGTTATATTGTTGGCACAAGGTAAAAAAACTTTTTTATTTGCTAATATATGATTTTCTATTATCAGGTGTTCTTATTTCTATTAGTATCTGCTGAATGTCCTTAGTAAACAGGTGGCTAAAGGGAATTAAGATCCTTTCATTCAGGCAGTCAGTTGAAGTTGATTGGGGTTAGAGTATAACAAACACCCCTGATCTTATGTGAGGAGATCCATTCTGTGAGGAAACTTGTGGTAATTATCCCTGGTTATTTCCAAAACAAAGAGAGAGACACTGTTGTCTGGACCAGAAGGGAGTCATCACAATGATCTTGGCAGATTCCTTCTGAATCTTCAGAAGCACCCTAGATATGACAGGAAAGAGTGAACAACACATACATGAACATTTATGTACAAGGAAAGGAAATGGCATCTATCTTCCAGGCTTTCTTGCATGGAGACCTGGACTAGAATTTTGAGAAATTCCTCACAGATTGATGAAATCTTAGGAGATCCCTTGATCTAGATGAAATGTTGGGAGACCCCTTGATCTCGTTTCCATTCTTGAGGGTCTGTCCTTGTCCTGCTGAGCTTGTCTGCCACACAATTTTGCATTGATTAAATGTAGCATGCCTATAAATTGACATTGAGATTGTGCTGTGAAGTTATGCCCCAAGCTAACTTGGCTAGTCTGAAAAAAGGGTACAGCCTGGTTCATTTTTGGTTCCTGCTGTACCACATGGCTGTGGTATTGTCTGTAGCAACTTGAGAGGTCCAGGGGACCAAAGATGATGCACAGAGTTGAGTGCCTTGATCAGGGCAAGCATCTCTTTTCTATTTATGTGCTTGTGTCTGTCCTTGGTATCCAACATATCTTGTACTTTTATTCCTCCTGAAAATGTTCCCCAAACAAAGTACAAGACATCTGTGGTGACTGACTGCTTTGGAGCAGATAATGGGAAACCTGGGTTTATGGAAATTTGTTTTTTTCACCAAGTGACTTCATTTCTGATAACCCCCAGCACTGGGATTTAAAAAGACAAGCGGTGTTGGTGCTGGGACCAAAGAGAATTCAGATACAATTGTATCTTTTTCATGCTGAGTCTTGGCAGGGTTTTCATCAAAATCAAAGATGCCATGAAACCCAAAATACAGAGGTATTCCCTTCACAGTGACCGAAGTCTATGTGGAAAACCTTAGAAACAGATCTAGATCTATTTTTCCTGTGGAAGAAAAGCTCTTTGAAATGAGGTGTCTAGCTGATATCCCAGAAACACATTCCTGTGTGAAGATGTCAAAAAGGACTTTTGAATGTTTTCCTGGAATCACAGCTTGTCTAAAAGATCTTTCACCCAAGTGACAGATTCCTAACACTTTGAAAAAGCCTCTGCAAAGATAAGCAGTATGGAACTATGTGGATACCCTGTAGCTTGCCATGAGCTTTAACTGGAATTACATACTTTGTGAGCACTATTGGTGCAGTGAATAGTCCAAAGGGTAAGGCAGAGAACTGATAATGTGATCCAGACACACAAAGTCTTAAGAAATGCCTGAAATCTGGATGAATAGGGATGTGATGATAAGCATCTTTTTAATCTAGTGTTACCAGGAAATTTGAACTTGGGCACTATCATGAGCAGATTTAGGAAAGAAAGATCCAAAACTGGTATCTGATCATCTTCTTTCTTTGGCAATAAAAACATCCTTGAATTAAAACCATTTCCATCCTGGGAAGGAGGAACTGGTTCTATCACTCCCTGATTCATCATTTGTTGAAGGAAAGGGGGAAATAGAGAAGTCTGATCTGGTGATTGAGGAATTATCTCCTGAAAAGGTAGGCTTTCCCACCACTGCCATGTGTAACCTTGATGATTGATCTTCAGAACCCATTTATCTGAAGCTATCTGTTGCCATAGAGAAATGTGGAGACTCAGATTTTCTGGAAGGTAAAGGGAAATGTAGAGTGGTGGTGGTTGGGGGGAAGGTCCCTTAAATACTCATTCTGACTTACTGGGGTCTCCTTGGTTTTGGGGAGTTCTTCTTAACGATCTTTTTACTCACACTTTGGTGTGACTTATTTATTTATTTTTCCTGAAATTGAATGAAGGGTTAGAGTATCTGTTAAAAAATTTGGAAAAAGAGGGCTGAAAATCTGAGAGATTCCCTATATTAGCTTACTCCTTTAATCACACTTTTTTGATAACCTCTGCTGCAAAGGAACCAAAAACTAAATCTTTATCCAAAAAAGAATTTTAAATCTCATTTTTCAAATCATCTAGGAGGTTTTGAGAATGCAGCCAGGCAAACATCCTCAAAACAGTACTAGTGGTCATAGCCCTGAACAAAGTATCATCTAAGACATACACACACTGTAAAAAATGAGTAGTGACTTGTAAAATAGAAGAAAGTAAATTATTTATAGCAGATTTTTCCTCACAAGATGAAACCATAGACAAAACTTTCCTCATGCTTTCACAATTAGTCAGAACAGGGTCTATATTATATAGTCGAAGTTTCAAAACTTCGAACCTCACATGAGCGAACTCATATGAGCGAAGTTCGGAACATCAACTATATAATAAAATAAAAAAAGAAAAAAAAAACTTACCTTGCCACTCTGAGCAGGGGGGCAAGCCCCCCTGCACCCCCACCCCCCCTACTTAAATATACCAACTCCGAGAACGCACTTCAGTGCAGAAAGGGAACATTTCCCATTCTGCGTGTGAAAAGCTGTTGACTTTCACCTTCGACCTTTCCGACGCTCGATCATATGATGTTGACCATCTATGATTCGACAATTGGAACAGTCGCTTATCTAATAGAGAGCTGTCAGAATATACTTTAACATATAAACCTAACAATTCAGAATTCTGAAAATCAAAGCTGCAGATGCATGCAATTTTCCCATAATTATCAATAATCTTTCCAGTCTTGTCAGAAAAAAATATAACTGGAATTAACCAAATGTTTAACAGCAGTTAGATTAACTAAAGCTATAGGTGTTGGATCAGGTTTGGAACAAGTGTATAAAAACTTAAAAGACTAAAGAACATTCTATCTGTCTTTTAGGGGCAACTGGCTGGCTATCAGAAAAATAGCAGGCAGTGATACACACATCCTCCAAAGCTGACATAACTGGAGGAATGGGTGAAGGTTCTAGATATTCCTTCTGTAACAGCTTGTGACAATGTGAGGTATTGCCAGCTATGCCATGAGAAGTAGGGCAGTAGATGTGTAATATATGCCAGCATACCTAGCTGGAATTTTGTAAAGTATTATATGTTATTTGTATATCAAATGGATTTGTACAGATGCTTGCATTGAAAAATGTATTTGTAAAGCTGTTTGTGTTAAAAATGTACCAATGGTGTGCCCTGCTAGACTGAAAAAGAAATATACAAGTATTATTGTAACTGTTTAGATGTATATGTTTTAACAGAGGACACAAGAAGAGAAGAGGTTAATCTCAATCCACCTAACTTTGAAAATAGTTAGAAATTAAATTACCTGGCTTAGGTCATAAAGATTGAATCTTACAGTTCTCAATACAGCCAGAGACAAAATGTCTGTACTAAGAAGCTTTCTGTATTGTGTTTGGGGTGAACTAATTGCTACCCTGGAAGGATGGAGGTTTGAAATTGTTTTATGCCTTGCAGGAGCTGTAGCAGATGTTAGCAAGGCTCTGTGTGTGTGTGTGTGTGTGTGTGTGTGTGTGTGTGTGTGTGTGTGTGTGTGTGTGTGTGTGTGTGTGTGTGTGTGTGTGTGTATGTGTGTGTGTGTATTATTGACAACTATGTGATAATCCTGACAGCATCTAGCCAAGGTGAGAAGCATGGGAACTGGAAGTCAGGTGACCAGATGTTTGTAATGTAATTCTGTACTCCATCACTGAAAATGATATTTAATACTGAACTCTGTTATAACATAACAAAGAAGGATCTCTCACCTACTTCATCTTGCCTTGCTCTAGTAAGTAACCAGGGAATAATAATTCTTTAGACCAGTCAGGAAAATATAGTGAGATTAGTTAAGTATTATTTTCTGTAACTGTGTGAACCTGTCCACCTGTGTTATTTTTAATATTTCCTATGGCTGAAACTCTGGTGTTTATTGTAAATAGATATTTAGTATTTTCATGTTCTTTTATTATGTATTATTAAATATATTTAAACTTTCATTGTGGCTGGTCCTTTAGAGAATATTTTAACCTTTGAGAGTGCTTATATTTATTCGGTGGCATTGTGGCCACTCCTGAAAGCCTTGCTGTTTGATCAGCATTACCATTTGTATTAATATGAATTTCACTCAGTATAATTGGGCACCCTTGCAAGAGCCTTAGAGTAGCTGGCCTTGGAGTGTCTGGTGGCAGTGTAACTACCTTATAGTCTGGGCAGAAGGGGGCATAGCTAATAAATCTGTGCCAGCCTTTCCCATGTGTGTGTGTGTGTGTGTGTGTGTGTGTGTGTGTGTGTGTGTGTGTGTGTGTGTGTGTGTGTGTGTGTGTGTGTGTGTGTGTGTGTGTGTGTGTGTGTGTGTGTCAGCTGCTTGGAGCAGTGGCTCAATGCACTGGTTTCACAGAGAGAGTGGTGGAGAATTTGGCTTAGACACTCAGCTAGTGTCAACTCTATAGCTGCGCCAGTGGGGAGACTTACTGAGGACCTGGTGGGAGGCAGATAGAAAAACTCAGACATTGGACTGAGTGTGTTCCTTGTGTGCTCTTAAGGGAAACTGTGCTTGATGCAGAGAGCTGTATCTGAAAATACTGGGTGTAACCATTTTTGTTCCAATTGAATGTCCCTCTCCAATGCCAGTGGTGAGGATTCAGACTTATTGATTACTGGCCCAGAGTGTGGACATCACACAGCTCATCGTATTTTCTGAGGGATTGAGAAACCTCAGTGCTCTTTCAGAGAAAGCAATGGCACATTCTGGGAATAGTCTTAGAGAAAGAGAATCCCCCACCAAGGGAGAATCAGAAACTGACCTCTTTCCTCATTCTGAATCAGAAAACTGAGGGGAAAAAATGTATGTTCCTTCATCTCCTGTCCATATTCCAAACCTTGAATCTCTGCATGTAAAGAGGCATGCCTCTTTTTTTTACCAGAAACCACCTAAGAAGGATTAATAGACTGAATTAAACCTTGAGCCACACCCAGTAAACTACTCTTGTCTAAGGAAATTTGAGGAGGAGTAGATACATGTTAAGTTTTCTGTTTCTTTTTGACAGGAAAAATGGGGTCAAAAGTGTTATTAATGGCAGCAGCAGCTTCCTCAAGGGTGGACATAACATTTTCACCAAACAGGGAAGACTTTCTTTTATTCGCTTCCAGGGCAAACAAGAGTGGCTGTATCTTGCCCACTGAAGTGACCCAACAGCCACAGAGGACATGACTAATCCCTGGTCTGTAATGACTGTAGGTGCTACACCAAAGGGATCTGGGGTAAAAGATGAATGGTCTGAGCAACCAGCTTTAATCATAGCAGAGTCAGACACCTGCATCTGAAACAAATAGCTCACTTGTGGTGGTAGCAAAGGCTGTTGTTTAACATTTTCTTTTTGTGGTTAGAAGAAGGATCAACCTCGGGATTGGTAATTTGTTCCATGGTCAAGCCGAAAATAGTGTTTCTTTCCAGAAGAAAACAAGCAGCAGAAGCCAGTAAAAATTTAAAGTCTTTAAAAATAACTTTTTCACACAAAATCACAGTAAAAGGCACTTTAAAACACTTTGTCTGTATGGAAAAGGAAAAATAAACACAATTTCTAAACAGAAAAACAATGGTTTCAACCACTTTAAACAACTTTTAAACTGAAAGGAAAAGAGTGCACTCTCATTTAAAAGTACAAGCTAAGTCTCATAACAGTCTGTTAAAACACACACACCTAGATTAAAAATAACTTTCCTACGCCAGAAAGCAGAATAAAACAATACATTTTTAATGTGGAAGTTTTTTTCCCCAATGAGAACTTTTCTGCCCAGCAAAGGAACAGCACAAGCCAACTCGTGATCCTCAAAAGCCAGCGAGGAGCACACTCTTCAGTGGCAGGAAAGCTGTGTAGGGCTCGTTGCTCAAATCTGTCTTTTTAGTCATCTCAACTTGAGCTGACTAGCAGTTTGAAAATTCGAGAGCTTGGCAGCAAAAAAACCCATATAGCTAAGGCCACTACATTAGTGATCAATATATTGAACATTTCAGGATTGCTACAGGCAAAAAATAGTCATGATTAGAAAAGAGAATATTTATTTCCATTGCTCTCTCAGCTTCTTTGCTTAATAAATTGGAGAGTTTATACACATATTTTAATTGTAAAAAAAAATGTTGTGAGGTTTTCATCTAGCTATATACACAGATACTTTATTTCTTCATTTGTGGCATGGTTTGGGTCAAAGATTATAACGCTCTTAAGGGCATTAATGTGACTTCTTAAGCTCTATCACATTTTGGAATGGTTTGTTTATGAAGCACAATATCAGCTCTATCACATTTTGAAATGGTTTATTTATGAAGCACAATATCAGCTCTATCACATTTTGGAATGGTTTATTTATGAAGCACAATATCAGCTCTATCACATTTTGGAATGGTTTATTTATGAAGCACAATATCAGCTCTATCACATTTTGGAATGGTTTATTTATGAAGCACAATATCAGCTCTATCACATTTTGGAATGGTTTGGATACGAAGCACAGTATCATCCTAGATTCCAAATGTTTCAGCTACTCAGTAACATGGCTTTGATATGTACCCAGATTAGCTGTTCTGATAGTAACTTCTGTGTCTCTGCTCGACAGTGGCACAGGAAAATAACTTTCTTGGGTGGCATAAGCCAGGGAGCCTTGTTGGCTAGGCTTACTTAGGCCCTTGGGCCGATAGCCTAGTACCTACCTATGAACCTATGAACCTATAACATGACTTTGAGATGTGCCCAGATTAGCTGTTCTAAGTCTGTCAAGAACAGTTTACTCTGAGTAAAAGATGTACTGTATTTGCACCATTCTAGGGTTCCCAGCCCATTTGCTTGTGGGAAACTACAACACATGCAAAGTGACCGTTTTCCTCTGTCCCTTATATAAAATGTGATGTCAGCTTAGATAATTTCTTTAACTAGGATTTGCTTGTTGCTGCTTGGACATACCTGAAGACATATGCAGCAGTGTAATAAACATCTTCACAACAACTATTCTACCAACAACTGAAAGACTAGTTTGTTCCAGCTATGGACACTAATGAATGCTTTCTGCGACACCTCATGCAGGTTTATGTCCAACATGGCTGAAGTGTTAGAATGAAATCAAACTCCTTCACAGTCAGGCACCCATTTGCTCTATCTGATGGGGATATTTACTCCAGAAGTTTTAATGCTGTGAAAAGCTGAGTTGATTGGGAGCATTTCCATCTTGTGAAGTGTTTAAAGTAAGGCTAGAAAGGAATGCAAATCATGCCAGAAGAGCTACAACTCAACCCATGTGTCTCTCAGGATCTTTAGATGGAATAAGACAACCATCATCAAAACAATGCCTTGGTTTTTATGCCCATGCAACTGTCACCCTGATAAACTGTCACCCTGATTTAACACTCAGGTTTAACAGCTTAGTGGCTAACAGAAACAGGTTAGGGACAGTGCATGGTCTTGCTTGGTGCCTTTATATAGGTTAAAGGGAGAGAAAAGAAAACCATTAGTAAATACTTAGGCTAACAAGGAGATATACAGAACTGGATTGCATGTAAAAAGGAATCAGGGAACCCAATATATCCCATGATCCTCCAGAAGAAATCCCATTGGACAGAGACAAATGCTTTTGTAAAGTCTAACACAATAGTCACTATAAATTCTGGGACCTTATATTGCCCTTATATGCAGTCTCTAAGAGTCCTAAGATGATCTACACTGATCCGCCTTTGGGCAGCTTTTATCAGTTTGAGCAATACAGTTAAAAGTCTGTCAACTCTCTGCAATAAGTTTGTATGTCAACATTTGTAACAGAAATAGAGTGGTAGTTCTCTACCCTGTTTTGACGGATGTTAACAAAGAAAAGCTAGGTTACTGTTGGTCTGGAAAGAGTGAACATGGAATACAAGAGGGCTAGGACAGCATGGAAGACATTATATAGCTTTGTGCCTAACCTTTATGGGTCTAAGACTCTGCCTTTGGAGGTTTGAATCAGTGTTATGTGTTTAAAGCTACATGTTAATTTGCCACTGGCAAGACTTAGCTAAAATATGTGTTAGGTGTATTCCAATTTTAAGACATGAGGGATAAAGTGACTTGAAAGATGGCTGTATCTGAATTCCATTTTCTCAAATAGCTTTTCCCTGCCTTATGATAATTTTTTAAAGTGAAAATGGAAAAGTTTAGTTGTGTGTGAATGGGAGTTGATAGGGTAAGGAAGTGTGAAGTTGGTTTAGGTGGAGAGGATGAAATTAGCCTGTTAATAAGGATAAGCATTGCTGTACCAAGATATGTATAAGTACTAAAAATGTATGGGTTATACTTCTGATTGATTTTCAGAGCAGCTCGGTTTCACTGAAGCAGACTCATTGTTAATGTCTTAAAATGTACTTTTAGATGCATTATTCTACAGAGACCTTGAGCTCCTTGTAAACATTGCATTTGTGAATGTTAGAAAGGTCATCCTGCCATAAACTCTATGCTTTGTCCTTTTGTACAAGAAGTTAGCCAGGGGCAGTAGATATATCTGAGTAAATGATTGTATTTATATATCTGCATTTATTTACCATGTCCAACCGGACAACAAGTAATCCCTTTTCTGAAGAGGTCTGGGAAATCTTAGTAGAAAAAGTTTGCCTTGAAAGGTGTTACTAAATTACAAAAGCAAGACAGTGTGGTTATAGGGCATTGTATTCTTAATAAAAATCTCCTGCTAAATATAAGTAAATAAGTACCTTTGATGTTACTGTGTTCAGAGGAAGGTTCTGTAGTGGCAGCAATGCGGTGTTTGTAGAAAATATTAAACTTTCACTTCAGCCATTGAAAACAAAAATCAATGGCAGTGTTGAGCAAGCATCTAATCTTGTTTCAGATTCAAAGTTCCTTCAATCCAGACAGATCACCTTCTACACAAAGCCAGAGAAATGCATGCTACGTTGCCTGAATGTCAATGAAGCTATGGTGGCAATGACCCTTTGATTTCTGTAAGCCATAGTCCCTTCAGAATGTGGTGGGTATCTCTTTGCAGCAGGACCATCATGCTGATGTGAAGTTATAAGCCCATTGCCCCAACAGAATGTACCAGAAAAGAGCTTGCTGTCTCCACCTTCCTTGATCTACTGCTTCTAACAGCTGCCACTTTCAGTTGTCAAAGGAAAACTGCAAAATCACCAGTTCATGTTGGAAACAAAGCGAGACAATTTTGTGCAGCTTCTGGTAGTATATAGCTGAAAATGCATGCTAAGCATGGCTGGGTTAAAAGGCTAAGCCAGACATGCCTCTGTTTCATCATAATAATGACAGAATATGCATTCTTCAAATTATAAATATTAATTATTACAATGCACATAACTATGATATTATAAATACAGTGATAAAACAGTGTATGACATGCTGATATTACAGCACAGTACAACCTGTGATACATGGGAGCATCCATTTTGCCTGCTTAGTTTTCACTTTATCTGTCAGAGATCTAATTTTCATTAAGCATTTGTTGTAGACTTCTGGGGTAGCTGTGGTGGTGCAGCGGTTAGCATTGCCGCCTCCCAACAAGAGGTTCTCTAGTTTGATTCTTGGCTGGGGTGCCTTCTGTGCAGAGTCTGCATGTCTTTCCTGTGGTTGTGCGGTTTTCCTCCGGGTGCTCTGGTTTCCTCCCACATCCCAAAGACATGCTGTAGGTGGATTGGATACTCTAAATTGGCCCTAGGCATGAGTGTGTGCATGTGTTTGCCTTCCATGGAAGGTTGGGTGCTGGGCTGGCAACTTGACATTATAAAACTCTGCTGCCAGTCATGAGCAGTCAGGTGATCCACTATGATGACCCCTAACCAGGAAAAGCCAGAAGAAGAATTTGTTGTAGCCTTGTGGGCCACCATCACATGTCAGGCCTGAAACATGCATAAGTTCTGTTTTTGTTTTTCTTGCTTACTAGGAGGGTACAAACTAATGAAGTGTATGAACAGGAAAACTTTGAAGAACCTATAGAGGTTCTGTATAAATCATGTAAAACGTTGGATCTTGAGCTATTAATGCCACTTTGTTTTCAGGAACTGGTTTTGCATGTTGTCTTTGAATTATCCCCAAGTTTTGTCTTGGACCTGCCTTGTGAGGAGATATCATTAGTAGACCTGTAATGACATATAAGTCAGAAATACGAGAATGACAACATGCAACCTATAAGTATCCCAATAATCAGAGATTTCAGTGATGTATATTTGCTGAATGTCACGAGAATGGAAAGAGCTTATAAAAGTGGTGTTATCAAAAGCAGACCATTTTTATAAAGTGAGGTAACATTATATATATATATATATATATATATATATATATATATATATATATATATATATATATCCATATATAGATATATCCAGCCCTGTGGTTGAATGTTTGGCATATTGAATGTTTGTAATGCCATCACAAGTGATCGAATAGTCATATTACAGAATGCCGGTGTTACTTAGTGGAAGGTTGCGATACTCCAAGGATTAGGAATTTGCCCTTTCCTTGCTGTTGTGCAATCTTGGAGTTGGAGTATTTTGTTTTTTTCAGCGTTTTGACTTCTGATCTTTTTAGCTCTATCAATTTAGGCTTGATTTTGTTCGTTTTCAACAACGGGTAGTACATTCATCTCTATATATGTGTGTATACACATACACCCACAGCCACACATAATCTCTCACACACACACACACACACACACACACACACACACACACACACACACACACACACACACACACACAAACACACAGAGCCACCCATAATCGCACACACACAGATGTGCACACACACACACACACACACACACACACACACACACACACACACACACACACACACACACACACACATGCACAAAACATAAGTTCATACTATGATATTAAATGACAGCCTATATCAATTAAATCAAGAAACCGAATCACAAACAAAATAGACTATATTAATTTTGCTTATATTGGAATATGGCATTAAATGGCAGCCTATATCAAATAAATCAAGAAAATCTGAATCACCAACTCTGAATGACATCACCGATAACCTTGAGAACACAGAGGACTGATAATATGGTTGCCAAATTCCTGATCTACATGCCCAACCTAAAGAAGTATTTAGTTAGTTAAAGGAAGCTTCATTAAAGTGTCCTGAATGTATTAATTGGATTACCAGAAACATTCCCATACTTTGGTAAACATGAGTCAAAACTGTAAATCTCTGACAATGATATTTATTATTTAAAAGCCCTGATCATTCTTAGAGAAGTGGATCTAAAATAGATGAAGACATAACATTTGAAATGGGTTATTATTCACAGTGGTTCATTTCTGAAGTAAAATATTTTAACATTTGTTTACAGAAAAAATATAAGCATATCACATTGGTAATTATAGCAATCTCTGAGTCATTAAATTCCCATCATATTTCACAAGCTAAGTGCTCCCAATCTGTGTAGATAGAAGGTCATTTCTTACAACGTGATCTCTGTGTGGGCATGAAAATGAATGGTTATTTATATTCTTTTGATAACATTCTCAGGAAAAACTACGTTCTGGGAAGTGCTTGCAACCTTCTTGTTTACAAGTCATCAGAAATTTATCAAGTCCCTTTAGAAACCATTACCAAGCATTAATGTGTGTGTGTGTGTGTGTGTGTGTGTGTGTGTGTGTGTGTGTGTGTGTGTGTGTGTGTGTGTGTGAGAGATTATGTGTGGCTGTGGGTGTGTGTGTATACACACATATATAGAGATGAATGTACTACCCGTTGTTGAAAACTAACAAAATCAAGCCTAATGCATTAATGTCACACACCATTTGCTTGTTTCAAAAGAAAGATTTGTGATAACTAATATATTTTTATAATTTGGATATGCAATTTCCACAATAATAAACTGTGTGTGTGTGTGTGTGTGTGTGTGTGTGTGTGTGTGTGTGTGTGTGTGTGTGTGTGTGTGTGTTTAGTGATATTAATACAAAAACATTTAGGATAGAAATGTGACATGTCATACTGATGTGGAGAGAAACACAACTAGAGTGATTTTGAGAAAAGCAAAACATATTTTTTATTATCTTTGTTAAACAGGTTAGTCTCACTAGGCTAATAGTTTTTTTTCAGGGGATACCTGAGGTGGTATTTCTTGGTAGAGTGGGATCTTTTACCATCATCAGCAGCTAGAGCCTCAGTTTAACACCTCATCTGAAGGACAGCACACTGGTGTCCAGTACTTACCTTATGCTGCACAGCAGTGCCAGCAATCAATCTACCTGGTGAGAGAATAGAACCCACAGCCTTCTACTCCAAATGTGAGTACACAACCTGCTGCACCACTGAATTAAAACTACAAAACATGGTGGGAAAGTAGAGATCCAGATATGATACAAATACTCCCCTGACAAAACCTGTCACTGGACAGTGTGACACTAGCACTAATGTACACATTCATGTTTGAAGCATTCTTCTTGTGTGTTACCAAGAAGTCTACAATCAAATATAAATAATCTCAACACAAATGTCGCATAATGAACTGCTATTCAGATATAAAGAAACTAGGTAGCCACTGCAGCATTGTATAATGCAAATGATCTATTAGCTATCTACTTAGGAAGTATTATAGTGCCTGAATACTGGAAGACTGTCCTAGTGGTACCAGCTATCAAGAGAAAAAGAGATCCACCAAAATTTGTCAGTTAGAAGCCAATTAGCCTACTTATTCCTTTTGCCAAAATATTTGAGGAATGTCTAGTAAAATTACTGACAATTTAATCAGAAGGAAAGGATGCATAGATGATAATCGACATGCCTCTGTCAAGGTCAAATCATGTGTAACTATGGGCCATCACTTTCACATAATTGCAGAGGTAGAGTGAACACCCATGTGAATGCAGTGTGCTTAGACTTCAGCAAGGTGTTGCCAGAATGAATATCAAAAAACAAACTAAAAATCTTTGTAACATAGGTATCATCATGCATATAGTAAAATGAATTCAGGAATGGCTTAACAACTGGAAATGGATGATCAGATTAGGGGAAGGAGCTAGAATACAATTATTTGGAGTCTGCTTGGGGTATCCGCAATTTATATATTGCACTTTTTATTGCCTGCTGCATACTTTTTACTGTATTTTATTGCTATTAACTAATTTGCATGATTAAACAAAAATGTTCAGTCTTACAGGGCCTGATATTTTCTCTACTTGTTAAGCACCTATATGTTTGTTCTGATTTCCTGCCAAGGAGTGTATCATATATCTGATTTGTTTGCAGTTAAAAGCATTTTGCAGAGTCTTCTTGCCCCTTTATTTGTTTAAAACTTTCATTTTGTGGCTCACTGCTGTTCTTCTGCTGTGATAAACATTTCTGTAGTGTTTACTGTCTAAAAGAGTGTAGGCTAGTAGCTTTAGTATTGTTTCCTACCCTCCCTGATGGTGTCTTGCTGTTATATTTGATGGCTTTGCAGTTGCCTGCACCTAATGTAAATTTAATCTGGGACACTCCTCCCAGTCTAGTGTGATTAGCTCATTCTACGTAATACAGAGAGAACATTTGAGAAGGCCAACCCACTCAGTTTTCTAACCTTGAATTATCTTCTGCTTCTCCTCTCTCCCTTTCCTTAAAAAAAAAAAAAAAAAAAAAAAAAAAAGGTGCTAGAATCTCCCTGTGGTCTGCTTAACTGTAACAAAAAAATGTAGGCTTGTTTCCTGCCTTTCCTGTAAATAGTCTAGTCCAGATACAGATTTGCTATATCCAGGACTGTTTGTAAGCTTCTGAGTCCCTCAAGCCTGTCTGTGTCGGAAGGAAGCCTGCTAGCTTATCAGTGGGAGTAGTAAGCACTAGGTAGCCTATCTACCACATAAGGAGTGGTTTTAGACCAGAAATTGTAGTTATTGGCCGTTTGGGTAGTTTTCCCATCTTTCTTAACTTTCTGATTTAAAAGCCCGCATTTGCACTTGTTTCCTCCCTTTCCTGTAACTAGTCTAGTTCAGATACAGATCTGCTGTATCCAGGACTGTTTGTAAGCTCCTGAGGCCCCCAAGCCTTTCTGTGTTGGAGGAAGCCTGCTAGCTTATCAGTAGGAGTGGTAAGCACTAGGTAAGCTATCTATCGCATAAGGAGTGGTTTCTGCCCCAGAAATTGTAGTTATTGGCCGTTTGGGCAATTTTTCCATCTCTTTCAACTTTCTGAATTAAAAGCCCGCATTTGTACTTGTTTCTTTCCTGTAACTAGTCTAGTTCAGATACAGATTCTTAGTTTTAGCACTTGAATTTGCTTATTCTTGCTCAGCACTTGTTCAGAACTTGTTGTAAGCAATAAATAAGCTACACATTACTACAGCACTTAACTTTTCTCATTACCTAGAGGAAAACAGTTTTGGTACTTACTTTCCTCTTTTGTCTAGAGGAAAACAGGTTTTGTACTTACTTTCCTCACTTGTCTAGAGAAAAATAGTTTTTTATTCAGGCATGTCCAAGGGTCAGCTCCCAGTGTTCTCTCCTGACTATCTGATGAATCTGGACATCTTGGGGCAATGTAGCAATTGCCTCATGTACACAGACAACCCTCTCGTCCTACCACCCAACACTACAACCTGTGAGATATGCACTTATCCAGCCAAACTGAAGGCAAAGCTCTCTCCAACCAAGACTGAACTTGACAGTCAAGAGTAGAAGGTAAACACTTGCACCATACCATACACATCACATAGTCCCACTAAACCCACACCACCAAAATCCACACATAGAAACACAAAAACATTTGCGGAGGCTCTCGATAATAATCTGTTCAAGCAACAGAGACCTCCAAAGCAGAAATGCAAGCAACCTCCACCCCCCAACACAACCCAAATGACACATAGCCCACATACTCAGAGTGCCACTCAACCACAGCCCATAAGGCAGAACAACATACCCAAAACACTAGTCACAGGTGACACTATAGTCAGGCACACTGATGTCCCAATCACCAGGCTAAACAAGGAGAAGGTGACTGTCAGCTGCCTGTCAGGTGCCAGGATCCACCACATATCCCACACACTCAGGTCACTCCACAACAAGTACAAATATGACTCTGTCATTGTCCATGTTGGTGTGAATGACCTGAGGCATACCTCCCTGGACTACATGAAAAGAGACATGGAAGAGCTCTCTGATCTTACAGCCCAGGCAGGTATAACCCTAGCCCTGAGTAGCATCCTGCCATCACCCAGAATGATACCGCAGTAGAATTGCAAAATTATTGACTTCAACAAGTCACTAAACTTCTGGTGTCATTCTAAGGGGATCCAGTATCTGTCTGCCTGGGACGACATGGTTGACAGACCATGATACTTTACCAGAGGTGGCCTGCACCTGTCACCTCTGGGATTCCAGATACTGGCTAAGGCTCTTGCCATCCCCATAGTGCCTTTTTAGGCAAGGTCCAAATGGCAAATTCACCACTGTAACAGGAATAGGCAAGCAAAAACTGAGGGTATTGCTACTCAATGATATTGCCAACATCCTGGCAGATAGGTTCAATGCTAACTTTACCCCCCTCTCACCCATTAAAGGGCCCACATCTAAACAGGAAGAATGCAGAGTCCCTGTAATCACAACTATGCAGGTAAAATCTGCACTCTCTAAAGCCAAAAACACAGCATCCATGGGATCGGACAACATCCCAGGCTGCGTTTTATACAAACTTAAGAATGAACTGGCTCCCCACCTAAGCAAGATGTTAAATCATAGCCTCACATCAGGCTTTGTGCCCACTGAATGGTGCACAGCAACAGTTATCCCACTCCACAAAGGAGGATCCACCACTGATCCCGGGAATTATCGGCCTATTAGCCTGACGAGCCTGGTCTGTAAGGCCATGGAATGTATCATCATAGAACTCACAAACAAAGACATTGGCAACCTCCAAACTCTGGACCCCATCCAGTTCGGGTTTGTGAAAGGCAGATCATGCCTCCTGAACCTGATCGATTTCTTTGAGGCAGTAAAAAATCCAAAAGGCAGTCACCAAAGCCGTAGACAAGGGTAAGGTGGTTCACACAGCCTATCCTGACCTCGCCAAGGCTTTCAACACCATTCCCCATTCTGGAATTATAGCTAAACTCACCAAACTAAGTAGACATCCCTACATCACAAGATGAGTTGCCAGCTGGCTCATTGACAGAACTCACACTATAAAAGTTGCAGATTCCAAATCTGACTTCAAACCAGTGACAAGTGGAGTACCACAGGGTTCAGTCCTGGGACCTCTCCTGTTTGGTATCTACTTCTCTGAAGTGCAGGCTAACACAGAAGGCCTTTTGCTAATGAAGTTCGCAGATGACTGCAAACTAGGAGCCATAGTCGAATCCCCAATTGATGTGGACATCCTACAGAAGGGCCTCACTGAGACAGATGCCTGGTGTCATAGCCATGGCCTCAAGCTCAGTGCCAAAAAGTGCATTGTCATCCCCTTTCATAAAAACTCTGTACCCATGAATTACCACATAGGTGGCACAAAGAGGATTACTGGCCTCAAATAGATGCCCTACATTGACCATCTCAAAAAACTCCATCTTTACTCCATAGCATATCGCCTGCTTCAAGGTGATCTCTGCCTAACATATAAAGCTTTGTCAAACCCAGAGCTGTTGGACATGCTACACCTAAATAAATCCCAATCCCTCCAAGCTACATGCTCTAGGGACCTAATCCTTGTCACCACAATAAACAGGACATGCTAGAGGGATAGATTCCTGTCCCAGAGACGTCCTATACTCTGGAACAAGCTACCTAGCTATGGCAAGCAAAGTTCCTCATTAGCACTCTTCAAGAAAGTTATTTTCCTGTGCCACTGTCGAGCAGAGCCACCAAAGTGATCGCCGGGCTGTATTTCCTATTTCCCATCCACTTATCAAGATTTTTCTTGAATAGTGCTAATGAGGAATTTTGCTTGACATAGATGGGTAGCTTGTTCCACAGTATGGGAAGTCTCTGGGACAGGAATCTATCCCTCCAGCATGTCCTGTTTATTGTGGTGACAAGGTTTAGGTTCCTAGAGTGTGTAGCTCGGAGGGATTGGGATTTATTTATGTGTAGCATGTCCAACAGCTCTGGGTTTGACATAGCTTTATATGTTAGGCAGAGATCAACTCAGAGTAGGCGATATGCTATGGAGTAAAGTTGGAGTTTTTTGAGATGGTCAGTGTAGGGCATCAAGTTGAGGCCAATGATCCTCTTTGTGTGGTGCTTCTGTGGTCTCTCCAGCTGCTGCAGATGTCTTGTGAGGTACATTCCAAAAGGAGTGTTGTACTCTATAATGGGTCTAATGAGTGTCGAGTAGAGGGGAACAATGACCTATTTTTTCCTAGATGAGAACCCTTTTGTGATGAGGTGTGTTACGTAGAGGTATTTCCTGACTACTGTGGTGATGAGATTATCAAAGGAGAGACTACTGTCCACCTGGGTCCCCAGGTCTCTTATCACACATTTGGCATTAAGTAGACTGCTGCCTATGTGGTAGTTCATGGTTACAGAGTTTTTACCAAAGGGGATGACAATGCACTTTTTGGCATTGAGCTTGAGGCCATGACTCTGACACTAGGCATCTGTCTCAGTGAGGCCCTTCTGTAGGATGTCCACATCATTTGGGGACTCAACTATGGCTCTTAATTTGCAGTCATCTGTGAACTTCATTAGCCAAAGGCTTTCTGTGTTAGCCTGTACTTCAGAGAAGTAGATACCAAAAAGGAGAGGTTCCAGGACTAAACCCTGTGGTACTCCACTTGTCACTGGTTTGAAGTCAGATTTGGAGTCTTTTACAGTG
This sequence comes from Protopterus annectens, assembly GCF_019279795.1. Taxonomy (NCBI): domain Eukaryota; kingdom Metazoa; phylum Chordata; order Ceratodontiformes; family Protopteridae; genus Protopterus; species Protopterus annectens. The sequence goes on along the minus strand of NC_056736.1, from coordinate 663,721,137 downwards.
TGGGTTCTGTCAGGGAACCAATTGGTAACCCATCTTATGATGTAGGGATTTATACCTAGTTTTGTGAGTTTAGCTATAATTCCAGAATGGGGGATGGTGTTGAAAGCCTTGACGAGGTCAAGATAGGCTGTGTGAACCACCTTACCCTCGTCTACAGCTTTGGTGACTGCCTCAAAAAAGTCGATCAGGTTCAGGAGGCATGATCTGCCTTTCACAAACCCGAACTGGATGGGGTCCAGAGTTTGGAGGTTATCAATGTCTTTGTTTATGAGTTCCATGATGATACATTCCATGGCCTTACAGACCAGGCTCATCAGGCTAATAGGGCGATAGTTCCTGAGATCAGTGGTGGCTCCCCTTTTGTGGAGTGGGATAACTGTTGCTTGCTGTGTGCCATTCAGTGGGCACAAAGCCTGATGTGAGACTATGACTGAACATGGTGCTTAGGTGGGGAGCCAGTTCGTTCTGAAGTTTGTGCAAAATGCAGCCTGGGATGTTGTCCGATCCCATGGATGCTGTGCTTTTGGCTTTAGAGAGTGCAGCTTTTACCTGTATAGTTGTGATTACAGGGTCTCTGCATTCTTCCTGTATAGATACGGGCCCTTTAGGAGGTGAGAGGGGGTAAAATTAGCACTGAACCTATCTGCCAGGACGTTGGCAATATCAGTTGGTTCTGTAATTTTCATGCCGTTGTGCTGTAACTCAGAGCAGATCTTGGTGTTGCCATTGAGATTCTTAACATAGCTATAGAATGCTTTGTGGTTGGCCCTAGAATCAGTGGTGATTTTATTTTCACAGCTAGCTTTGAAGGATCTTATAAGGGATCTCAGCTTCTTACTGAGGGTGACCAGGGAACTCCTCCACTCATGGGATTTTACTCTGTTTTGCAACAGTTTCTTCCTTCTGTTGTAGAGTTTGTTTATGGCAGGGGACCACCAGATTGGCTTCCTTTTTTGGAAGATAGTGTTTTGGTTCTGTTTGGGATAATACAATCCATGCACTTGTGTAAGTGCTTATAGAGTGCATCTGTGTAGGATTCAGCAGTCGTAACTGTATTGTCCATCTGCATGGGTGTCATAGGTTCATAGGTTCATACTAGGCTATCTGCCCTAGGGCATTTATAAGCCTAGCCAGAGTGTGTATGGCTTTCGCCACCCATTTTAAATTAATTTTGCTATGCCCTTTTTCGATGTTAGTATACTGTGCCTCTGTCTAACAGTGACACAGAAGTGATACCCGGGGTAAACTTACGATCTCCCATCCACTCATCAAGATTCCTCTTGAAGAGAGTCAGTGAGGGACTCTGCCTAACCTGGACTGGGATTTTATTCCAGAGTGAAGGGAGCCTCTGGGTTATGAATCTGTCCCTTCAGCATGTCCTATTTATTTCAGTGCTGAGGTTTAAGTCCCTCGAGCGCGTAGCTCAATGGGATTTGGATTTTCTGAGGTGCAGCATGTCCATTAATTCCTGGTTGGACATGGCGTTATACATCAGGCACAGATTGCCTCTGAGCAGGCGGTATGCCACTGAGTAGAGCTGGAGTTTCTTTAACCGGGCAGCATACGGCATCTGTTTGAGCCCTTTGATCCTCTTGGTCAGGTACTTTTGGGGTCTTTCCAGTTGCTGCAGGTGTCTGGCAAGGTACATCCCAAAAGGGGCATTGTACTCAATTATGGGCCTGATGAGGGATGAGTAAAGAGGCACGATGACCTCCCCTGATCTAGATGTGAATCCCTTCATGATTAGGTGGGCTAAATAAAATGTTTTTTTAACCACTTTGGCCACGTGGTTGTCAAATGAGAGATTGCTATCAACTTGGGTCCCCAGGTCCCTAATTACTTCTTCTGTACTTAATGGATTACCACCTATGTGGTAATTTGTGGGCACTTTGTTTTTGCCAAAGGGGATGACTATACACTTTTTGGCGTTTAACTTGAGGCCATGGCTCTGGCACCAGTTGTCTGTTTCTATGAGGCCCTTTTGGAGGATGCTTGTGTCAGCTGGAGAGTCTATTATGGCGCCCAGTTTGCAGTCATCTGCGAACTTGGTCAGCCACAGTCCTTCCATGTTGGCCTGTACCTCTGAGAAATATATACCGAACAAGAGAGGTCCCAGGACTGAGCCTTGTGGGATGCCACTTGTAACTGGTTTGGAGTCTGACATGGCTCCAGCTATTCTAACCATGTGGGTTCTGTCCTTGAGCCAGTTTGCAACCCATCTAGTGACACAGGGGTTTATATTTAAGCTGGTGAGCTTATCTATAATGCCCCAGTGGGGTATTGTATCGAAGGCTTTTGTGAGGTCCAGGTAGGCTGTGTGAACCACCTTCCCCTTGTCAATGGCCTCGGTGGCTGTTTCAAAGAAATTGACCAGGTTTAAGAGGCAGGATCTGCCCTTAACAAAGCCAAACTGGGTAGGATCCAGTGTCTGTAGGTCCCCAATATCTTTATTTATAAGGTCCATGATGATCCTTTCCATAGCTTTGCAGACCAAGTTAGTGAGACTTATGGGGCGATAGTTTCCAGAATCTGTTGAGGCACCACCTTTGTGGAGAGGGACCACTGTTGCTGTACGCCACTCTTTGGGTACATATCCTGTAGTAAGGCTGAGACTGAACAGTAGTTTTAGGTTTGGGTTTAGCTCTTCTTGGAGTTCATGTAGGATGCAGCCCGGAACACCATCTGGTCCCATTGATGCTGTGTTTCTTGCTTTGGAGGGGGCAGCTCTTACCTGAGCATCTGAGATGTCAGGGGGGCAGCACTCTGCTGGGATAGATATTAGCCCTTTTGGTGGGGAGGGGGGGAGTTTGCGCTGAACCTGTCAGCTAGGATGTTGGCAATGTCTGTGGGTTCGGTGTATTTTTTGTCATTTTGGACTAATTCTGAGCATATCTGGGAATTCCCACCCAGGTTCCTAACATAACTAAAGAAAGCCTTGTGATTATCCTTAGTGTCCTGTGCAATTTTTCTCTCGAAGCTGGCCTTAGACGATTTTATGAGTGCCCGTAGTTTTTTGCTAATACTGATCAGAGATGCCTTCCCTTTTGGGATTTTGCTCTGTCATGTAGTAGCTTCCTCCTTCTATTGTATAGTTTGTTTATGGCTGGGGTCCACCAGACAGGACGCCTGCCTTTGGAGGATTGGGTCTTGGTTTTATTTGGGATTGCATGATCCATGCATTCCTGAAGGTGTTCATAGAATGCGTTTATAAAGGATTTTGTGGTCTGGGCGATATCCACAGGCCCGGGGCTTTGAAGGATTCCACCTCGGTTTTGAGGAGTGTGAAATTTGCTTTAGAGAAGTTTTTCACTGTGGTTTTCTGGGCATGGGGTGGGGTCGGGATGTGAATATCCAGTGAGATTAGTTTATGGTCTGATCTTACCAGTGAGGGATACACTTCTGGTCTGGAGCATAGAGTCCCCATGTTGGTGATGATCAGGTCCAGTATGTTTTCCCCTCTTGTGGGAGTGGTAACAAGTTGTTCCATAGCATTTGAGTTTATAAATTCTAGGAACCTTTGGGCTAAGGTGTTGGAGCTAGAGTAATGCTCCCAGTCTATGGCTGGGTAGTTGAAGTCACCCAATATAATGGTGTTTGGAGAGATCTTCATATTTTCCAGTGTTCTCAGGAAGGCCGAGTGGGGTTCCTGGGTTTGGGAGGGTGGTCTGTAGCAGGCTATAAACTGGAAGGCAGTTTTACCTACTGTTAGTTGCACATGGATAGTCTCTGATGCTTCATGCTGTGCCACCAACCTGGAGGTGTGGGTATCTTTGACGAATATTGATACTCCCCCTCCTTTTGTGGTTCGGTCCAAGTTTTGGGGCCGAAAAGCATGGTATGAGGTATAACCTGGTAGTGCTGGGGTGCTCTCGAGAGCTTTGAACCAGGTTTCTGTTACTGCACAGATATCGATGTTCTCCATGTTAAGGAGAGTTTCGAGTGCGTGCATCTTGAGGTTTAGACTTCTGGCGTTGAGTAGCATTACTCTTAGTTTCTTATCCCTTGTGATACCTATGGAGGTGGGTTTGTCTTTTGAGCCTTGCCTAAAAAAGGCACTATGGGGGTAGCAAGAGCCTTTGCCAATATCCGAAAGCCCAGGGGTGACAGGTGCAAGCCATCCCTAGCGAAGCATCGTGGCTTGTCGAGCATGTCATCCCAGGCTGACAGGCATTGGATCCCCTTTGAATGACACCAGTACTTAAGCCAATTGTTGAAATTGATAATCTTGTCTTCATACTGTGGCATCATTCTTGGTGAGGTTCTGCACTTCTGTCTTAAGAAGCATGAAGTTGGCATTGGAGAAATTTTTTACCATGATTTCCTTAATGGGGGTGGAGGTAGGATGTGGATATCTGGGGTGATTAGCTTATGGTCAGATCTGACCAACAAGGAGTTGATTTCAGGTGTGGACCACCGGTCACTCATGTTGGTAATGACCAAGAATTGTCATGCAAATGGCTTAGATGGGGTGAATTTAAATGAAAAGATGAAATGTTAATATTGGTAGGCCAAAATAGTGGATTGCATACTTAAGATGCCTTATAAATAGCATGAAACATGACCCATCAGGCCCTCTGAAATCACTGTTTAACTGTAGCCTCCAAACAGACTTCATGCCTCATGAATGGAGAACAGCGACAGTCATCCCTCTACTCAAAGATGGGCCATCTACAGACCATAGAAACTACAGACCCATAAACCTCACTAGTCTCTTATGCAAAGCTATGGAAAGAATTATCATGGAAATGATCAGTATGACATAGGAAACCTCTAGGCACTGGATGCTACCTACTATATTTTCATCTAGAGTAGGTCATGCCTACTCCACCTGGTGGAGTTCTTTGAGAAGGTCAACAAAGCAATGGATAAGGACAAAATGGTTCAACACTGCCTACCTTGATCTGGCTGAGACATTTGACATAATACCCCACTTGGGCTTTGTTGACAAGCTCATTAAGTTAGGTATAAACCCTTATGTCTGACAGTGGATAGCCAACTGGCTCACAGACAATACCCAGGAAGTTAGAATTTGGAAGTCCACTTCTACAAAGGACTGGGATGGCTCCTTTTTGGCATCTACTTATCTGAAGTCAAGGGCAACATCAATTGCCTCTGGCTGATCAAATTTGCAGATGATTGTGAATTAAGCGCCAGACATAGAATCCAAAACTGATGCTAATGTTCCCCAGGAAGAGCTGGCAGAAATAACTGATGTCAATAAAACTAGATGCCAAGAAATGTAAAATAGTATCCTTTGGGAAGTTATCCACTCCAGTAACTATCATATTGACAACACACCCCTTAGAGTTGACCCAGTAGTCAGGGACTAAAGGACACACACAGACAATAATGTAGCCATCACATGTCTACAATAGTGAGGAACTCATTCTATGCTGTGCAACTTATAAACAAAGGTGTGGCATCTAGGTCCAAGGAGGTCATTGTTCCACTGTATTCTCATTCATCAGACTTGCCATTGAGCACAATGCCCCCTTTGGTATGTACCTAAATAGGCATATCCGACAACTGGAATGTCCACAGAGATTCCTCACTAAAAGAATACAGGGTGTGAGTAACATGTCTTATGCAGACCACCTCAAAGCCCTGTATTCTGTCTCCTACAGACTGTTGAGGGGAGATCTTTGCCTGGCATGCAAGGTATTGCTGGACCTCACCCTGATGGACCTCCTGCCTATCCACAAAACAAACAGCACCAGAATTGCCTATTCTAAAGACTTACAAATTGCCTGTGATATTAATAGCATCTGATGGAGAGAAAGGTATGTATCTCAGAGACTACTACTTCTCTTGAACAGCCTCCCCATCCATGTGAAGCAGAGTTCCTTCCTAACCAAATTCAAGTGTAACTTGGACAATTGGATGGAGAAGAGGAAACTCACTCCTGGTTTGGCACCTATGTCTCTAATGCACACAGGCAGCCTGTAAATGATTCTTCTCCTAAGCCTCTGCTTGTAAATATTTAATCTCCCAAGTCCCTGCTTACACTTACCAAGAGTACCAGAACTTGTCAAGAGATTTATGCTGCATGGCTAGCCTTAAAAAGGCCCCAGTGGTCATTAGCTTAGTAAACACCTATGAAAAGGATTAGGCAAGAGATACAGACAAATTCAGGTTTTGTGGTATAGAGCTAGAAACACTTACACATCTTGTTGCAGGGTGTGATACACTGATGGTTGAAGGTTTGTATACAGAAAGACATAGCAATGTGGCAAGGTTGCTACACTAGAGACTTTATAAACATTATAATATGGAGGCAGCTGAGAGACATTGGAAAGCTGAACCAAAAAGGATTGCTGATAATGATGAAGTGATGGTTATGTGGTATCACCCCATATTAGCCACTAAGAAGGTAGACACAAACAGACTGGATATTGTAGTTCAAGGGAAAAAGAAATAGCTTTGATTATTGAAACTGCTATATACAATGACTACAGTGTCTTATGAACTGAAAGACATAAGTGTATAACATATCAGGACTTATAAGGAGAACCTAGAGCAATTTTGAATAAGTTTACACTATTTCAGCTGTAGTAGGAACAACTATGTTAATAAAAAATAATCTTCAAATGTGTCTAAATATGCTACCAATAAAAGTAACCCCTTATGAACTGCAAAAAGAGGCAATGCTGGGTATATTGTGGGTGATGAGAAGAACACTTGTATCAAATGCCAAAGACTGAAGCAGAACTTATTTCACGAACTTTAATTATGTCCCGACTTAGGAAAAGGATCCATTCCCATCAAGGTATGTAAAAACCTATGCATTTGGAGAAATTAAACCAAAAAACTGAAAAATATGTATTTAATAGTGGAAAGATAGGAAAAAGTATGCCAAGAAAGGGTGATGGGCAAAGATTTCTGAATGTGTTCCTACCATTGTTTGACATGAAATGGCATATGGCATCCCTACATCTTTGTACTTCTCACTTAGTATTTTTTCCTTTTTGGGAGGAACACTCAAAAGATGACAAGGAATTATATAATAATTGAATGTTTGATTATATAATGATTTGATGGTATATTTATGTATGTATGTGTGATACTTGGCAATTCATGCTTGTTGGAATTTCTCAATAAGGTTGATGAAAAGGTTAAACTAACTGGGCAAAATACAATAAGGAAACTAGCTGCTTTTCCTTTACATGCCATTTAATGGTTGGTTGATACCAATTGGAGAGGAGAAAAATGTAACATTTGAGTTAAATTACAGAATCTTTTCAGAATGTGAAATAAAGAAAAAGAATATAATTCAAATTATGATGAGAGGAAATGAATCCTGAAAAGCCTGTTGGTCAAGTATGTTAGTTTATGTTAAATGAACACAACCAAGAACAAGTGGACTGAGTACTCAGATAAGCAGACAAACATGAAGTAAGCACAACATGTGTATCTGCCATAAGTAAGTCTCATGGTATCCTGAATTGCAAACAAATACCTTTTATTTTATATGCCATGAGGCAAGGGAGATAAGAGTGTACTCCTAATGAAAAATATCATAATGATAAAAATGTTATGTTTAAATAATTTCCGGAAAATATGAAAATAGGCCATTTATTCAGAGAAGCAGACTTTTTTTTTCAAAGTAATAGAAATTTGCTTCTCAGTAAATTAAATAAATCAGCGTAAAACTGCCAAGTGAAGAATTTTATGGAAGTCATCTGAAAAAGATTTATGTGCTACCTGCTTTTAATAGCAGAACCTTTATTTCCTCTCTATTAATTTTATACCTATTATATGGCCAGTTTTTATCAAGTAATTGAAAAACTAATTCTTTCTTACAAATCATTAGTCCAAACTAGATATTTAAAATAATACTGTGGATGTACAAAAACGTGAATATAAATATCAACTGAAATGACAGACAGGAGTGGATTTAGTGCCATAATAACAAATCATGGGTGATAAAAGACACCCCTATCTTACTCCAGCTACTTGTATACTTCAAAGTTATCTTATTAGTAATACCAAGGAATAGAACCTTAACAATATTTGTAACAGAGTGGGAATATTTTCATTTCTTCAGTAATAGAACATAATAAACACTTGTAAAATATGACATGGTGTAGTAATTGAATTTTGAGACAGGAATTTAAATTGTTATGGAACAGTAATCAGATGTTGATATTTTATTAATTAATTTTAATGAGTGATACACAGATTTTATAGTCTGTGTTTAAAGGCATGCTTGAACAATAATTTTTGTTGATTATTATTATTATTATTATTGGGAAGCTGTGGTGGTGCAGCGGTAGCATTGCCGCCTCACAGCAAAAGGTTCTCCCATTCGATTCTCAGCTGGAGTGCCTTCTGTGTGGAGTCTGCATGTCCTCCCCGCAGTCGAGTGGTGTTCAAAAGACATGCATGAATGGACGTACCGTCGTTGAAGGTTGGGCGTCAAGCTGGCACCTTGGCACCGTGAAAATCTACTGCCATTCATTAGCAGACCAGAGTTCCGCTGTGGTGACCCCTAACCGGGAAAAGCCAAAGGAACAACATTATTATTGTTATTATTATTATTATTATTATTATTATTATTATTATATGTAGCATGATTGTCTTGGCTATTCCAGAATATTTCTCCAGAATCCAACCAGGAGTTGTGTATACATGAAATAATTTAAGTAAGTAAGGAGGTAGGAGATTAACAGCATCTTTGTGAAAATTATTGAGATGCAGTCTGGGCTGCAAGCTTTATTTAGTACTTAGTTAAGTCAGATGAAAATTTCAGAGATAATGGGACAGCCTGAACATGCAAGAAAAGTTTGTTTAACGGCACCTGCTGTAGTATTTTGATTAGAAAAAGTCTCTGAAAAGTATGTTGGAAAACTTTGTCCAATTACCTGTTGTGAGAATTAGCAGCCATAGATTTTTAATAATTTCAGTGAAGTTTACATTTTTCCTTAGCCTGAAATAAAGAAAACGGTATAACTTTGGTGGTCACCGGTGTAACATAATTGTTCTCTGCACAGTAAACAAGAACTCCTTTGAAGTTTTTTAAAAAATATTTTAGATTTTTCTTTGAAATTAAACTCTTCTTTTATCATAAGAGTATGAATTAATCATATAAATAAGTTCTAGAAAATTTAAGTGGTCATCTAATTTTCCCCATAGTTCTTATTCTTTTTTTTGGGTGAGACAGTCTAAATAGGAAACCATATAGCTTTTAAATGCATCCATTATATTCAGAAGGAAAACGACTATTTACATTTAGGTATGAAATATTTAGATATATTTTAATCATCTGAGAATTTTGAAAACCAATTTATTTGTTCTGTGTGACTTATATGCAATGTAGAAGACAGAAACTCATTAGTAACAAAAGTAAATGATGTAACAGAATTCTAATTTTAGTATATGTACTGTGGAAGCAAATGTAATCCAATAGAATTTTAGACTAACTCTATAGGCAAAGAATGAAATATACATACATGCAAATATTTCAAGCACGGGGCATTACTTCTTTCCTAGCCTGCCAATATACCAACACACTTGTTCCCATAATAAGTGTTCATGCTGTTCTTAAAATATCTAAACTAGTACTTGCTTTAATGTAATTTAGTAGTCCATTCCATAAATCAGCTGCTCTTTCAGAAAAACGATTAGTAGACTTCTCATTCCTATAGAATCTTCTACACAGGTTATCTGATGATTCTCTAGTACTTTTTGATAAACCCAAACATTCCCAGAGGTAGTTGTCTCTAAATGCCCTTATAGCTGAATAAGATCTCCTCTAAGAGATCTATAAGAGACACTGTACTAGTTCAGATATTTTAGTCTTTCATAATAACTTAAATTTTCACATCCATGAATGCCCTTGGTATATTTCCACTGTATTCCTTCTAGTTTACACATGCTTGTTTTCTTATAAGGTTTCCATGTTGTTATTCCATACTGAAGTTTGGGTATAATGTAACTATCAAAAATGACTTCATCATTTCTGATTTCCTAGACTTTATAAATATTTTATACAACCTAGAGTTCTATAACTATCATTAACCAACTGGTTGATATAATTAGAAAAACTCACAGCTGGATCTATCCATATACCCAGGTTCATAAATAAATCTACAGTTTCAATTGCTGTGTGCTGTATTAAATATTCACCTTCCAATTTATGTCTCCTAAACCTCATATACTTAGATTTTGATGTATTTATCAGCATATTATTCTCCTGTGCCCAAATGGTCAATTTAGTCAAGTTCTTTTGCAGATGTGCCTTATCTGTAGCACATGTAATAAGTTTACCTAATTTCTGGTCATCTGCATATTGGCTGTAGAACACCTCAGATGAAAAAGTTAGGTCTGAAAGAATCAACCTAAACAAGTAAGGGCCGAAGACAGAGCCATGTGGGACACCCTGACTATAACCAAGAATTTCACCTGTCCAGTTTCTATATGATACTTCCCATGTCCTATCTGTAAGCCATTTAGCTATCCATCTTATCAGGAGTATATCGATACCTAATTGTTCTAATTTATTAATCAGTGTCTTGTGTATGACCCTGTCAAATATTGAAGTTAAATCTATATAAATTACATCACAGCACAATTTTCCATTCATAGCTGTCCTTAAATTGTTATAGGGCATCATGTTACAGGTGGTAGTAGCTGTAGTTTCAGAATATGCATGCTGATATATGGTTTCAAGTTCCAAACAATCCATTTCTGAGAATAACTTATCCAGTATTGCTTTCTCCATTATTTTTCCACAACATGAATGTGGACTTAAGGATCTATATGACTCTGGGTTTGTCCTAGTCCCCTTTCCCTTAATGATAGGTTTAATAAGCTCGTCTCCAATCTTGAGGAATTTCCCCATATTTATATGACCTAGTAAATAATAAATATAATAGTACCATAAGTTCTTGCTGAAGTGTTCTCAGGTCATTATTACTAATTTCATCTCCTCCCTGTGCTTTTTTATATCCGGTTTGCACAGTTCTTTTTCAATATAATTTAATTTGATTCCAATATCTGAGGTTATCTAGATGTCATTAGGATAACTTATCACCCACCTTTGTGGAGCCAAACTGTTTTGTATAAGATTCTGTAATTATATCTATAATCTGTTGTTTCTGAAATTAAATTTTAGACTCTACACACAGTTTATCAATTTGTAGGTCTTTATGTTTTCCATAACTTACACATCTATTAAAAAGGTTTCCTATTGTGCTCAATAACTTTATATACATTTTCTTCAAAGTTTTCTTGATTTTGTCTCACACTATGCTTAATTTGTTTATCCAGCTTGTTTATTTCAGTTTTTAAAGTTGTAGCTTGACTTCTCTTACATTTCTTATATTTTTTATTTTTAACCTTAATCAGGTATCGTGTTCTTATGGAAATATATACCCCTGACATTGTATGCCTAGATCTTGATGTTAAACATTTTTTTTCTTTTTTTGCACTCAAATAATTTATCTTTCAAAACTTTCTGCATTCCATCTGCGTTTTTTCCACTGAACACATCACATCAGTTAGTTTTTCATATTTGACCTCTGACTAGTGCAGGTAAATAGATATTAACTGTTGTTTTATTATATGAATTTATATAGATATAATTTTCACATTTTTCTAAATATCTCAATAACCAAGTAACAGAGACAGAACTCCTTAGCTGCGTATAAAAGCTCTCAGCTAGATGAATAAAATGCTGCTGACAGTATATGTGCGATGTGAGTGGTTGCATAACTATTGTAAACAACTTCCAATAGCTAAGCAAGCACTCACGTTGCTTAGCAACTACCAATAGCTAAGCAACGTGAGTAGTTGCTTAGATGTTGGAAGTTGTTTACAAAATATTACAAAAATAATAGGTACTGTGTTTACTGTGACTTATAAAATTTGGTTTAAGACCTATCACTATAAAAACAGTTTGTGCTGAAGAGTTTGCCATTTATACTTCTTTCATAATCTCTATGGTTTCAAAGATATGAATATTAGTTTGAAATGTGGGGATATGAATTGTTTCTGTTAAAAGGCTTAGGCTCCGCCCATTGGAAGTTACAGTGCAAACTTCCTGAGCTCCATTGAAGTGACTGAGTTATAACAGAAAGCTTAAATCTCTTATTTTTTTAGCCTTTATTATTGTAGCAAAGGTTAACAATTAATAATGAACTTGATAGCAAAATCCAGATGCTACTTCCTGTTGCCATAATATTATTTTAATGGAAATAAATTGTTTCCTTTCTGAATGTCAGATGGAAGATGCTGAAATTATTTGAATAGGTGTTTCATTGACAAGGAACAGTCATTGCATATTTTTGAAGTATAGCATTCTTTTCAGATACTGAAGTGTATTTAAGTATTAATGTCATGTTGGACCCTACCAGAATTGACACAAACAGTGAGGAGTGTCCAGCTTAATTGACGGTTGAATTACTGCAAGATCCTGTTGAAGCAATAGAGAGAGAATTTTATATGCTGAAAGGACCACTCTCGGAGCATAATTGCAGTGGTCAGGCACATGTATAGTACTTAAATTTTACTTACGAGACCACATCTCCCAATAGCAACATCTCCAGTCTCCACCAAGGATCATTGCAGGAGACACCCACAGAGCCACCTTCCCACTAGGGATGGTAATGACAATCCTTCTGTATCATTCCATTGAACCCAGATCAGATGGGTCACAGTTGTGGCTTACCCCTCTACACCACTGGAACAGCTTTTTCTGTTGCATTATATAGTTGTGGTATTTGTGATATTTCTACAGATGCTACCATGTCTAAGTGAAAATTTTGTACAACCATGTTGGTATCAGATAATTGCTGCTCATATCATGCTAATGCTAACATTTAAAGAAAACTTAGTCCATTTGCCACTACTAATGGCTGAACTTTTTTCCACCTTTCTAAGTGTTTTATGGAACTGACAAGAGTAAGAGTACAAAGTTAGTTATTTTATTTATAAAAGAATTTGTGAATGCTGAAAAAAATACTAAAGCCTCCAAGAACTCTCACTATTTGGTGTTTTAAAATGCAATATTTTTATTTTGGAACTGGAATCCAAGATTACTCCTATGATGGCATGAAGCAATTCCACTTGAGTAACCCTATTATGTTTCTAGCAACTGCATTACATGCTCCCATCATGTGGTGTAATGGTTAAGATGTTTTCCTTGCAAACACAACATCCAGGGTTTGAGTCTCACCTCAGACACACTTTGGATGCTATGTTTAAAAAGGTCCATGTGTTAATTAGTCTAGTATGAACCTATGAATTCCATTTTTGACTGCACTGTTTCTGTTAAAAAATGTTTACTTGCTGCACATTTTACATTATTCTTTTTATTCTTTGGATGTACCCTTATTATTAAATTAGACCAGACTCCATGGTTGTCAAAGGCCTCTGTATTTATATCTGCCCATTTGACAATGGTTCTGCTTTTTCTGTGTTTTTGATTACTTGCCTTGTGTTTTTTGACGGTTGAATTACTGCAAGATCCTGTTGAAGCAATAGAGAGAGAATTTTATATGCTGAAAGGTCCACTCTCGGAGCATAATTGCAGTGGTCAGGCACATGTATAGTACTTAAATTTTACTTACGAGACCACATCTCCCAATAGCAACATCTCCAGTCTCCACCAAGGATCATTGCAGGAGACACCCACAGAGTCACCTTCCCACTAGGGATGGTAATGACAATCCTTCTGTATCACTCCATTGAACCCAGATCAGATGGGTCACAGTTGTGGCTTACCCCTCTACACCACTGGAACAGCTTTTTCTGTTGCATTATATAGTTGTGGTATTTGTGATATTTCTACAGATGCTACCATGTCTAAGTGAAAATTTTGTACAACCATGTTGGTATCAGATAATTGCTGCTCATATCATGCTAATGCTAACATTTAAAGAAAACTTAGTCCATTTGCCACTACTAATGGCTGAACTTTTTTCCACCTTTCTAAATGTTTTATGGAACTGACAAGAGTAAGAGTACAAAGTTAGTTATTTTATTTATAAAAGAATTTGTGAATGCTGAAAAAAATACTAAAGCCTCCAAGAACTCTCACTATTTGGTGTTTTAAAATGCAATATTTTTATTTTGGAACTGGAATCCAAGATTACTCCTATGATGGCATGAAGCAATTCCACTTGAGTAACCCTATTATGTTTCTAGCAATTGCATTACATGCTCCCATCATGTGGTGTAATGGTTAAGATGTTTTCCTTGCAAACACAACATCCAGGGTTTGAGTCTCACCTCAGACACACTTTGGATGCTATGTTTAAAAAGGTCCATGTGTTAATTAGTCTAGTATGAACCTATGAATTCCATTTTTGACTGCACTGTTTCTGTTAAAAAATGTTTACTTGCTGCACATTTTACATTATTCTTTTTATTCTTTGGATGTACCCTTATTATTAAATTAGACCAGACTCCATGGTTGTCAAAGGCCTCTGTATTTATATCTGCCCATTTGACAATGGTTCTGCTTTGAAGGAAGTAGCTGGCACCCTTTCTAACCTAGCCAAATCAATTTTCTGCATATACATTCATCCTTTTCTTCAAAACCATGCAGATATTAATGTTTTCTGTGTTTTTGATTACTTGCCTTGTGTTTTTTGATAACCCTTGTAGTTGCAAGGTTAGCTGTCATTGGACCTGTACCACTGACAATGTAAAAAGCTGGTACAGTATAAAGAGTGTTGTGATATCTCTAAACTACCATCTGTAGTAACATCTGCCTCCCCATACTAGGGCAAATGGGCATTCAAATGGAGAGATGATAAAATTAGCAAAATGAGAGAAGTATTGCTGGAACTGAATTCATCCTCAAGTCTTGGTGAGTGCCTTCATGAGGTGGACCCTGTTTTCACAAAATCTCACCAAGACGACACTTAAATATAGGCTATATTTTATATAGCATATATCATGGACAGAAGTAGGTTAAAAAAATAAAGAAAAATAGCTGGGTGCACAAATCCCGTGATAAAAAAGTGCCCAATCCTGGTAGGCACACTTGTACCAGCTGGAAAAAATGACAGTGTAGAATCCTCAAGACATGGAAATATTCATAGAATGGGGCTAGGCTAGGCCCAGGGGGAGGATGCCCCTCCCCCCATTGTAGAAGGAAGTAACAGTCCACAAAAAAAATCACAAAAACTGAAAGGCCAAAAAAGAGCCATACAGACAATAGAGTGGAGTATTGAGGATAAGAAAGAAATAATGTATTGTTACTATTATACAAGAAGTCCAGAATTTCCAGACAAAAGATATATGAAAAGATTAAGAGACAAATTAGAGGAAAGAAAAATACTTCCACAAGACAAAACTGTTAGAAGCTTCAAAAAATCGTTTTCATTAATACAACAGATCCATGAAAAACACTATATAAACCAAGAAACCTTGTGCTCTTTGGAAAAAGAAGCAACTGAGGAAGTGCAAAAATTTAAAGAACAAAATTTAGAGATGTTTGAAAGGTATAAAAAAGAAATATGGACATGGGAAAGAAAGAGAGATCCAATACAGTGCAATGTTTATGCTAAGGAGAAAGCCAAATTAATCAACACAAAAAGGCAGCCCCAAAGATATCCAAAGAGAAATACAGGCAAAGGCATCCAGATATGAAAAATTTCACAATAAAAAAATAAGATCACAAAGAGGGAATGTAGAACAGAAGATTAGTCAAGCAGAAGTTAAAATATAGAAGGTGAAGTTATGGAATATTTGCAAAGTGAAGGATTCAGTGTAGAAAGTCTAGCACAGGTTATATCACAGCATGATGGAACAACTAGGCCCCAAAGTAAGGAGAAAGAGGAGCAGGAGATGTCTGAAGAAGAAATATGGACATGGGAAAGAAAACGAGATTTAATATGGTGCAATATTTCTGCAAAGGAGAAAACAATACGTATTAATGCAAAGAGAGCAGCACCAAATATATTTGATGAGAAGTATGGGCAAAGACATCCAGATATGAAAAATTTTACAATACAAAAAATAAGAATACAACGAGGAAAAGTAGAAAAGAGGATTAGTAGTGGAGAAGTTAAAGACATAGAAACTTTGGCTATGGATTCCCTGCAAAGTGAAGGATTTAGTGTAGAAAATTTTACCCTGATAACAACACAACAGGATAGAACAATAGACACCCAAATTAAGGAGAAACCAGTGGAGTGAGAAGCATCTGATCAGTTGACATATGAAGATACTGTGGAGCCTCCCACAGGAAACCAGTACAAAGGTTCAATTGGAGTTATACAGCAACTGTGACATCTCTGACACAGTCAATGTTGTGGAGTGATAGGCCAATGAGTTCCCATATGAAAGAGCAATGAATGACACAGGGTGAAACTGAAGAGAACGTGGCATAGGAAGATGCTCTGGAACTTTCTATAGAATGCCCACAGAAATGCATAACAAAGAATGTGCCCTCAGTTTAGTAGAAAATGATCTAAGACAAGAGTTGCTTGATTTAATAGAGATGGGATAGACATGTTAAGACCAATTAAAGAAATAGACTGCAGAAGGTTAATAAAACCCAAAAAAGTTAGAAGTTTGATAAAACAAATGAACACAGTAATTAGGACTGTCCATAGAGATCCATGTGATATAACAGAAGTAAATAGGATACATTACTGAGCAACCAAATTAATAACAGATAAAGTCCTACCACAAGAACATAGGGTAGTAAGGGAAAGGACAGGGAGAAATCGAATGCCATCATGGAAGTAATTAATAAAAAATATATATAAAATTATTAAGACAAGAAGTGCCATTGTTAGAAGAGTATAGAAGAGGGAACAGATCAAGAAAAATACACATAAAGATAGACGTGATAAAATCAATGTGCAGGATTATAAAAGATCAGTATTTATCGTGCACTATTGTGAATAATACACTAAAAATATCAGTACATCCATAAAAACTTAGAAGATATGTAGATAAATATAAAGAAAAAATACAAAATAAGCAATTTATTGATTACCCAAAAAAAGTTTTATACAGAATTGGGAAACAAGGCAAAAGGAATTGCAAGACCACGAAAAAAAAAAGAAGAAGAAGAAATAGATACATTTTATAGAAATATCTATGAAGAGCCTGTGGAACATAACAAAGATGCTAAATGGATACAGGAAGTAAAAGAAAGAATAAGAAGTTCAAATGTACAAGATATGAAATGGGATTAAGTAACGGCCGGAGAGACTGAAACAAAATTAAGAAAAGCCTCTAACTGGAAAACCCCAGGCCGAGATGCAATACTTAACTTCTGACTAAAAGTATTAACATATTTCAATGAAGATTTAACCATGAGTAAGAACTACTTATATGCACACCCTGAACAGACCCCAGTCTGGCTGTCAACAGGAAAAATAATGCTCCCACTTAAGACCGAACCTGCAAGCTACCCTAAAAACTAT
Organism: Protopterus annectens; assembly: GCF_019279795.1. NCBI lineage: Eukaryota > Metazoa > Chordata > Ceratodontiformes > Protopteridae > Protopterus > Protopterus annectens. The sequence continues at coordinate 663,703,750 of NC_056736.1, read as the reverse complement.
AGACCAGTAACTTGCCTTCCAACGATGTATAAACTATACACTGGAATTGATGCTGATAGAGTTTATAGTTATTTATAAGAAAACTCAATTATGACAATGGAAGAAAGGATCATTTGTTGTTAAATAAAGTCATAGTGGAGAACTGTAAAATGGGGAAGAATCTAAGTATGGCATGGGTAGACTACAAAAAATTTGACAGTATCCCACATTCATGGAAAAAGGAGTTCTTAAAAATGTATAAGATACACCCTACACTGATAAACTACATCACAGCGACCATGAAACAGTGGCAAACCACTTTGCAGTAAAGCCATGATAAAGGAAAAATTATTCTTCCAGGGATAAAAATCCAAAGGGGGATATTCTAGGGTGACTCTCTGTCACCGCTGCTCTTTTGCCTTGCCCTTAACCCATTAAGCTGCCTGTTTAACAGCTTAGGTCATGGCTAAGATTTGCCTCCCAAAAAGCAACAAAGTGTATAGACTTCTCATCTTCTCTTTGTAGATGATTTAAAACTGTGTAGCTCATCAGATGAGTAACTGAAAGCACAACTGCAAATAGTCAAAACTTTTTCAGATGATATAGGAATATCATTTGGTCTTGATAAATGTGCAAAAGCAACCTTTAAAGCAGGAAAGATGCAGCACCAAGAAAACATCAGTTTGGGACAGGAATGTGATATAAAAGAACTTGAGCAAGAAGGAGCATATAAATATTTGGGAACTGATGAAGGATCAACAATAAAACATGAACAAATGTGAAAAAAAAACTTAGTAAGGAATATTTTAGAAGACTTAAATTAATCCTGAAAACAGCACTGACATCTAGGAACAAAATTCATGCTATAAACCAATTTGCTCTTCCTGTCCTAACTTACAGTTCCAAAGTGACTGACTGGCTCCAAAAGGTGTTGGATAGATTAGACAGGAAAACAAAAAGGATGCTTAGTGTTCATCAAATGATTTATAAAAATCAGTACATACCAAGATTATATATTCCCTTTCCAAAGGAGGTGTGGGTCTCCTTGAAATTGATTACATGTATAGATCTGTAATCATGGGACTCCACACATATCTGCTGACCTCACAAGACCCAAGCATAGTGAAAGTTTTGAAGCATAAGGAGAATAAATCTAAGATGACTTCCTTGCTAAGTCTAACAGAAGCATATCGGCATCAAGCAGGAATGGAAATTAAACCAGTAGACAAAAATCAGGCAGCAAGTGAAATGTGGCAACAAATAAAATAAAGAATATAAGATGAAGGATCAGATGAGAAGACAAGAAATGTGGAAAATCATAAATATAGTTGCAAATATAGAAAAGTTCTGGAACAGCCTCATGTTGATCAGGATCGAATGTAGGAATGGTTAAGGAGAGGCGAATTCCAACCAAAGGGTGAAAGGTTAATATTGGCGGACAAAGATAGTGCACTATGTACACATTGGTTTACAAAGGCCATTGAACATGTGGGAGAAACACACAAATGTAGGTTTTGTAAAACCGAATTGGAAACAGTTGCACACCTCGTTGCTGGTTGCGACACACTAATGGCAGGAGGACTGTATACTGCAAGGCATAATAATGTGGTAAGATTGTTGCATTGGGGATCGTGCAAACATTATAATATTGAAGTGAATGAAAAACACTGGAAACATGCCACAAAGCATCATAGAAAATGATGAAGTCTACATCACATGGTATCACTCATTACCAACAGTTCAAAAGACGGATGCGAGAAAACCAGATATAGTGGTCCATGAAAAGAAGACAAAAGTAGCATTGATTATTGAAATTGCTACACCCATTGACTACAGTGTCTTGCATACAGAGAGACACAAAATCATAAAATATCAGGATTTGCGGGCAGAAATTAGAGAAATATGGAATAAAGATACCCAGACAGTTCCCATAGTAGTAGGAGTAATGGGTCTTATAAAAAAGAATCTACAATTGTATTTAGATACATTACCGATACATGTAACTCCATACGAATTGCAGAAGGAGTCACTACTGGGCACACTGCGGGTGCTGCAAAAGAGCTCTTTTGGCTAACACCAAAGACTGAACCAATACTAATTTCATGAACTTTAGTCATACTTTGACTTAGGAACAGGGTCCATTTCAGTCATGGCATTAGAAACCTAACAGACTTGGAGAAATTAAAAAGGGCAACATTTTGTAAGAAATTTTTTAGAAGACAAATTAATCCTGAAAACCACATTGACATTTAGGAACAAAGTTCAAGCTATAAACCAATTTGCTCTTCCTGTCCTAACTTACAGTTTTGGATTGACTGACTGGCCCCAAAAGGTGTTGGATAGATTACACAAGAAAACAAGAAAGATACTTCATGCTCACCAAATGATTTATAAAAAAATCAGTGCATACTAAGATTATATATTCCCTGTTCTGAAGAAGGTATGGGCCTACGTGAAGTTGATTACATGTATAGATCTGCAATCATGGGACTGCATACATATCTGCTGACCTCACAAGACCCAAACTAGCGAAAGTTTTGAAATGTGAGGAGAATAAATCTAAGATAACTTCCCTGTTTAGTCTAGCAGAAGCATATCGGCATCAAGCGGGAATGGAAATCAAACCAGAAGTAGATATAAATCAGGCAGCAGCTGAATGTACCAAAAAACAAAAGAAAGAATATAAGGCGAAGGATCATATGAGAAGGCAAGAAATGTGGAAAATGCATAAATATAGTTGCAATTATAGAAAATGTCTGGAACAACCCTATGTTGATCAGGATTGAATGCAGGAATGGTTACGGAGAGGCAAATTCCAACCAAAGGATATAAGGTTAATATTGATGGCCCAAGACAGTGGACTATGTAAACATTGGTTTACAAAGTCCTTTGAACATGTAGGAGAAACAGACAAATCCTGGTAATTTCTGATCTCAGAGCTGATGTATTTAATTAGTGATGGTATGAAGGTTCAGTACCCTACATGAGTGTACAGAGGGGCATGCCCCATGAAAAAAATGTGGTTTGAATTTTTTCTATTTTTTATTGACATTTTTAATGTCAATGTGGTAGTTTGGTGTTTTTTATATATATATATATATATATATATATATATATATATATATATATATATCCCAAATTCTGGACCAAATATGCAGTCTTTTCCTGTCACATCAACCCATGTCTTTAACACAGGTAATGCCACGTCATATTAACACAATACTCTTTCAAAACTGTGTATCATGGGATATTTCAAAAGGACTTAAAAATATCTATGTTAATGCACACAGAGCATGCAGAAAATTGTCCACCTCTAAGCATTTATCAAGCTCAGTGACCTAGAGGTACAAGCTATTTCTGAAATGGTTAATCTCCCATGTCAGAAGTAACCATTTAGCTACTAAATTACTGTTTGTTTCACCAACATTAAATTCATAAAAGTAGGTGGGGAGTGGACCTGCATTGATCTAGAAATATCTTGCATACATGATTCATGAGAAGCACTGCCTTCACCATGAGGAAAATTATTGGAATTAACATCCCATTGGGAATTTTAACATCTGTAAGCTGATAGCAGGTTATATGTCCCCAAAACAACTTTTCATCATGTTGGAGAATATACTGTCCTGGATTGTGGATAGTACCAAATCTAAATAATAGTTTGTCTGGGGAATGTTAACATCAGTTGGGTAAACCTAATCAAATCCTCTGTACAAATCTCTAAACAGCTGCACAGCTCTGGCAAGGTACTGCCTCTTTTGATTAATGCAGATAATAAATCTGGAGGCGAAAGTATTTTGGACTGAGTTTTGTCATCCTTCTCCTTTAATATCTCCGCAGCTGGGATATTAATCAGCAATTATCAGGTTAAAGTAGTTGTTTGTAATCACAGAAAAAACGCATGGACCTTCTTCAGGCTCAGCGCAGTAGCACTGTCTGGTGAGGTGACTTGCCGAAAATCCCAGAGTTAGATAAATGGAGAGTGAGTGAACCCTTCAACACAGGTAGCAGCTAGCTGATAGATTATAGCCTTAATCCTCTGCATCAACTGCCAGGTAGATTTTTGCATTTTTTAACCCATTCCATTATCCTTTGTGCAATATAACTTCTTCCAGCTGGAGTAGCCCAGTTTTTGGCTCCCCCATCATGTCCTGTGCTAGTGGCATAAAACTTCAATATTGATGTTTTTTTCTCATGCTACAGGCTTCTAAAATATAGAAATGTTCTGCCACTGCTGTGGGTTTCTGTTTAACTTGCGGTCTGTTCCTGGTGTTTTTAAAGTATATATTTTCAACTTTGAAGTCTCTTAAGTATCTAACACTGAATATAGACGGATACTGGTTGAATAGTCTGAGACATTAAATGGGCGGTAATATGTAGAATTATTTCATAAAAATAGTATGTTTTTTCCTGCTAGCACAAATGTAGTAGTATTTCCTTTGAACAAACCATGCTTTGGAACTTGTATGATGCATTTGTCATACATTCTGTTAGACAACTGCAGTTCTTTTATGTGTTCTTCTTGATTCAGGTGCAATGCTGATGCTTTGCCATATATTTATATATGATGATGCCATATGTTTTTACTGGTGCAATTGATCGTTTAAAGTGTATTGAATACATCAGATAGGTTCTCCTACTCTTCCTTAACCTGCTTTTTGCCAGACATACAGATGTGCATATCATCTTTCAGATGTGATCCTGCTGAACCATATTGTAACTGTGTTGCATGGAATTTTTCTTTATAGTGCACTGAATTATATAAAATAGGCATTATTTTTCTTCCTGCTTAATCTGAGAGACTTCATTCATTTGTCCATAGGGAAATTATACTCCTGGACAGCCACTGTGTTACTCTATGTATTTAGTGTCTCCCCTTGCTCTTTATATACCATCACCTAAAATTATTACTGTTGTCAACCTGAATGATGGTATTGTTAGTATTATAATGCATTTATTGTAATTATCCCTGGCAAGTGACTGTTACTGTACAACGCAAAGGAGTCTATATGCATTTTTTTTTTGGTTTTATACTGTTATAGAAATGCTTTCAGTGAATATTTCAGAAAACAGACAGTCAATAATTTAAAGGCATAAGTTTTTTGCAGCATACAAAATTCTGGGTTAAACTGATCTACTTATAAAAATCCGAGTTAATCTACTTAGCTTTCTAAAAGGTACTTACTCATTTAGCTGCTAGCAAATTTGTTTACTGTCCTGTACTTTTTTACACACCCTGAGGTCCTTGCAAAGGTGTTTTTTAATCACTTGCCAAAGGACCTCAGAGAAGAGTGGTGAAGGTAGGGGTATATTTGTGAATATTTTCCTAACCTGTACTCATCTCACCAATATTAAGCACAGTTTAAGCTTCATTTTTCTCCTTTCGTCTGCTAACTCTGTCTTATACTGCGAACATCCAGCCCACAGCAGAGAAAGACAGGAACTCCAACTGCAAAGAAACCCTGCACGTACGGCTACTGCCAGGTCCCAAAAACCATGAAGAGCAAAGAACTAACAATGGGACCAGCAATTCAGGCAGCAATCATTCCTTTTACTTAAGTGCAAAAGCACATACAAGAGTGAAAGAACAGACCGGTTTCAGCTAGAACATTAGTTAGCCTTCCTCATTGTAAATGAAATCAAAAAACACTCTTTATATAGCTTTAACAAGACATGTGACCATTCAAAATTGTTCATTTAAACCAGGTGTGAATAAAGCCCCTAACTTAATTATTCACTTCTTTTCTTTTTTATTTAGCGTATCATGCCAACCAGTTTTATTGTTCCTTGGTCCACTAATTTTGTCAATTATTGTAAAACTGAAAGATGCTTTAACATGTGTTAGGCTACGTTTGTATAGGGCATTCGTAATTTTGTGATTTTTAACTTCACTAAGGTGTTCTGACATCCTAATTCTTAGTGGTCTAGAGGTCTGTCCTACGTAAAAAGCAGAACATTGACAACTAACTAAATAAATGACCCAATCGGTATTGCAATTGGCAAAGAAAGAGATATCAAAAACATGGGATGTATTTTTACTACTGAAAGTCCTAGTTTTGAGAATTTTTGGACAATGAACACAATGTCCACAAGGGTGACAACCTGTTAAAGGTCCACCTGCAAGGGCGGTCTGTACTTGTGGGGTTTCCCTGAGTTGTCTTTTTTATAGTGGCTAAGGCTGGATCCCAAATTCCTCCCTTTCCTGAAAGAAAAATGGCATCTATCACCTAATATTGCACCTAGAGAGGCATCAGCCAACAATATATTCCAATGATGTTGCACATATTCCATCACAGCGCCTGTGTTTCTACCATAAGTGACCACAAACCTGGGGGGACGACTTACTGTCCTCGTTTTTGTGTTTATAGAGGAGAAGACTGTCCCGTGTCATATTATCAACCTTATTCTGGGCTTGTAAGACATCCCCCATTTTATACCCTCTGTCCTTAAATCTGGATCTCAAGTCATCCCTATAGTATTTTTGCTGGGCTGGCTCAGAACAAATCCATTTAACCCTCATAAACTGTGATTTGGGAATGTTCCTACAAATATGGGGTGGATGATAGCTGGTGGCCTGGAGCAAAGAGTTATATTTGGGGAATTTATGATACACTTCAGTAATTAAAGTGTTATACATCCAAAATGTAATTTTGTCCCTATGATGGCTCAACATCCATCTGTTCTCATTCAAATAACTCACAAATTCTTTGAGATATTCAATGTCTGATTTCCAGACCAACCAACAATCATCCAGATATCTTCTCCAGATATCCATCTCACCTATAAAAAGATTATGGGAGTTATCATAGATAAGCTGTTCTTCTATATATGCCATAAACAATTCGGCATATATTGGCGCAAATGATGCCTCCATACCAGTACCTTGAACTTGTAGGAAACATTTATTTTGATAAAAAATAATGTTCTTAGTTAATACATGTTCTGCAAGAACCAGCAAGAATGTATTGAAACCAGGGGGGGAAAGCCCAGATTTGTATAGCCAAAATTCAAGTGCATCTATACCAGCCCAATGAGGGATGTTGGTATTAACAAATCAGGCTCAAGTTGTGTTTCTGAAATCACTTGAAGAAACTCTGTAGTATCCCTGATTCTAGCCCTTACCCATTTCAATAATGGTTTAAGGTATTTTGTAAGTAAATGTGATAGGGGTTCCATCAATGAGACCCTCCCAGAATCAATGGGTCTTCCTGGTGGATTGATAGGATCTTTATGGATTTTAAGCAAAAAGTAAATGTATTGTCGACTGGGATCAGAAATAGTTAAGTGTTGTTTGATAGTTTTAGTAATGGTGCCTTCCTCCATGGCTGACTCAAGAAACTCATCAATCTGTTTTTTGAAAACCATTGTGGGATCAATGTGTAGGTATGCATAATAGTGGGCATCCGAAAGTTGTCTCATGGCCTCCTCATCATACCGCGTCCAATCCTGGACCACCACAGCCCCACCCTTATCAGCCCCTAGGATGACCAGGTCATGATTGTTAGCTAGTTTTGAAATACAATCTGTTTCAATCTTAGAAATATTGTTCGGCTTGGGTGTGAACTCAGTAGAGAGGAAATGCAGATCTTTAAGAATCATATTCTGAAACATAAGTACATTGTGGTTCATAGGTGGCATAAACCCAGATTTGTGGTATCTGAAATCATCTGACATATCCGATTCTCATTCCTGAAAAAATACTTTAAGATTAAGGTTTCTGCAAAATGTTTAAACATCATTAACAAAAGCATCCTCAGGGACAAAGAATCCTCGTATAAAATATAACCCTTTATTTAGAATACCAATTTTGGCAGGAGAGAGGTTATAAGATGAAATGTTGAAAACATTATTTACTTCTTGGCAAACATTTGTATTAGTTCCTCCATGTTGGTTACTGCTCCGATGTTTCCTACCCCCCCCTCCTGGGTCTAAACCCAAAGGGCCATTGGAGTTCCTCTTTTTCTGTGCCAGTGAACCAGTGGTACCCACAATTTCCCCCTCCAAGCCAGAGGATTCCTCACCTGGTATCTATACTAGATATAGATCCCTTTTTTAAGATGGACCTTGGCCGCTTTCTATTGGGTGGATTTTTCTTAGATTGAACACAATGAACATGCTTATCTTTACCCATATTAAAGGGGTCACCCCTATCATAGTCAGATTGATCCCCCAGTAATTTCCTCTTCTTCCTATCCCTAAGCTGCTCTTCCAGACTAGTGAGTTCATGACTAAGTTTCTTCAAGCAGGACTTATAAATGGGTGATTCCTCATATTTTTTAACATCATCACATAAAGTACTTATGATCTCTATTTCACTGTCAATAGTTCTGTTATGATGTTAGAGGTGTGTTGTTGAGCTTCGCCCCATGTTTTTAGAAGAATCTCATCAGGATTACTAACCAGTGGTTGCACACAACCCCCTGGGTGTGATTCCTTTAATCAAATAAGCCCAAAACAACCTATAGTGCCAGACATTGTTTCTGAGGTGTCGCATATGCCTTGTAAGTTCCAAAAAAATGTTTTCACATCCTTCATCATTGGTTACTATATTGGTGCTATTCATTTGCCCATTGGAATTGTCTAAACCAAAGATGGCCAAATCATATCTGTCCAAGGCAAGCCCCCGTAACAGGTTGGAAATATCCATCATGTGATACACTAACGTATAAATAAAAATTCAAAACCTATGCAATTTCTGTGCCTGATCAAGTCAACCCATTCAGTTCAAAAAAGACACTGCTTTATCACTTCAAAATTCCAGAGCCAAACGGGAAAGCAATTCAAATTCCACTCAATGCTTGTTACCAACTGGACAATAACAGTCCCTGCTTCTTCTTCTTCTGGCTTTTCCCTTAGGGGAGTCGCCCACAGCGGGATCACCTTCACATTGATTGGCAGTGGAGTTTTACAGTGTCAAGTTACCAGCCCCAGCCCAACCTTCCACAGAAGGCACACTCACACGCACACCTAGGGCCAATTTTAGAGTGTCCAATCCACCTGCAGCATGTCTTTGGGATGTGGGAGGAAACCGACACCCCGAACCCCACGCGACCACAGGAGGACATGCAGACTCCGCACAGAAGGCACCCCAGCCAAGGATCGAACCGGAGAACCTCTTGCTGTGAGGTGGCAATGCTAACCACTGCACCACCGTGGCCGCCCAACAATAACAGTCCCTGCTATTATTATTAAATCAGCAGTACTGTGTCCTTATATTAAACCCGCAGGTTCAGAATTTCAAGTGATCCAGTGTTAATATCCGGACAATATCAGCCCCTATATATAATTATACATAGTGCTGAGTCCAAAAAGTATGGGTACAGTTTATTATTAGGACAAAGGTCTGTACCAATTACACCAAAGTGTACCACTTGATGGTAAAAATACATACAACTCCCCAGCTTGAAAATTAAAACTAAACTTAGACAATAAATATAGTCTGGAAATGACCTAGCACCAATATATCTCATCAAAAAATAGATTTTTTTATATATAAGACATCAATTCATCCAAAAGGGCAAATAAAAAAATCCAAAGCAATGCGGCCTATAAAACAATACGGACTTTAAATGGACTATCAAATTTGATATGTCAATGGGCCTACTAATCGAATTGTACTAATTACACAATAGAGTGGCCACATGGCCACATATCCACTTGTACTCAGAAATATCCACAAACTGAAGGGTTCTTTTAAAGAGTCCAACAAAAATATTGTCACCCAGTATATTCCTAATTCTATTCCTCTACCTATTAACCCGATAGCATTATTAGATGTTAACATCAATCATAAATGCCAAATAAGGCCAATACTGTAAGCATATATATAGCAGCACTAAGAAACAATTATTAAGTTGCCCTATCCAGTAAGACCAAGGTGCCATACAAAACATTCCAAAATATACGATGTTAAGATAAGAAATACATCCACTAGGTTAGAAACATATGAAATAGCTTAAACTCAATGTCACAAGCATTCAGGCAAAAACTGCAAAGTTCTTAGGTAGTTCCATATGATAAACCACCAGAAAAGAAGCCAGCCGATGTATCCATTTCAGTTCCAATCCTTGTTTGCCATATCAGACAAATGATGTAAGTACAAATCATATGCTAGATGGAATATACCTTTTTGTTAAACATTTGTATAAAACCCATTCAGTATTAATGGTCCTTAGTTATCCATATGTTGAAAAAATACATACATCTGTAAACATACAATCCATAAAAATATCATGGACAGTACTTAATCACAAAACACTCAATGTCCCAACGTATTTTACTCAAAGCTTGCTGGGCCGCAGTCAGCTGTTTGTTCCAGAACTCCGTTCCTATTCCAAAGTCTCCGATTGGAACTTCTTCACTATTATTTAACATTCACTCATCTAATAAGTCTACAAATGCATCCCCTCATGTAGATGTACCCTTAATTTTGTTTTATTAAAAAACATCTTAGGGATATATGTCCATTCCGCTGGTGGAAAACACACAATAATGAAAAGAATTTCACTGAAGTTGAGGCCTGTAGATAATAAAAAAGGGAACCATGTCCCAAAGATGTTGTACTTACAGTACGTTGGGCCACAGTTCTACATAAATGAAATCAACCATCAGTTCAAACGACCACAATATTTGTATAGTCCGCAGAGGTTTCCAAATAAATTGACCACTATCCAGCAAGCTTATTACACGTCAGCAACATGGAAGGCATGGTGAAGTAGTACAAAGAGGCAATTCACACCCGTAATTCCCCTCTGGTAATAACCAGGACATCCAAAAGCACTACTTCCAAAGTAAATCTCTGGTCACTAAAGCAAGAAATCTTCATAAGAACGAACATCCAGTCCAATGCTGGCACGAGCCCACAGCAGAGAAAGACAGGAACTCCAACTGCAAAGTAACCCTGCACGTACAGCTACTGCCAGGTCCCAAAAACCATGAAGAGCAAAGAACTAACAATGGGACCAGCAATTCAGGCAGCAATCATTCCTTTTATTTAAGTGCAAAAGCACATACAAGAGTGAAAGAACAGACCGGTTTCAGCTATAACATTAGTTAGCCTTCCTCAGTGTAAATGAAATCAAAAAACAAGCACTCTTTATATAGCTTTAACAAGACATGTGACCATTCAAAATTGTTCATTTAAACCAGGTGTGAATAAAGCCCCTAACTTAATTATCCACTTCTTTTCTTTTTTATTTAGCATATCATGCCAACCAGTTTTATTGTTCCTTGGTCCACTAATTTTGTCAATTATTGTAAAACTGAAAGATGCTTTAACATGTGTTAGGCTACGTTTGTATAGGGCATTCGTAATTTTGTGATTTTTAACTTCACTAAGGTGTTCTGACATCCTAATTCTTAGTGGTCTAGAGGTCTGTCCTACATAAAAAGCAGAACATTGACAACTAACTAAATAAATGACCCAATCGGTATTGCAATTGGCAAAGAAAGAGATATCAAAAACATGGGATGTATTTTTACTACCGAAAGTCCTAGTTTTGAGAATTTTTGGACAATGAACACAATGTCCACAAGGGCGACAACTTATTAAAGGTCCACCTGAAAGGGTGGTCTGTACTTGTGGGGTTTCCCTGAGTTGCCCTTTTTTATAGTAGCTAAGGACGGATCCCAAATTCCTCCCTTTCTTGTTAAAGCTATATAAAGAGTGTTTTTTGATTTCATTTACACTGAGGAAGGCTAACTAATGTTATAGCCGAAACCGGTCTGTTCTTTCACTCTTGTATGTGCTTTTGCACTTAAGTAAAAGGAATGATTGCTGCCTGAATTGCTGGTCCCATTGTTAGTTCTTTGCTCTTCATGGTTTTTGGGACCTGGCAGTAGCCGTACGCGCAGGGTTTCTTTGCAGTTGGAGTTCCTGTTTTTCTCTGCTGTGGGCTCATGGCAGCATTGGGCTGGATGTGCATTTTTACAAAGATTTCTTGCTTTAGTGACCAGAGGTTTACTTTGGAAGTAGTGCTTTTGGATGTCCTCGTTATTACCAGAGGGGAATTACGGGTGTGAATTGCCTCTTTGTACTACTTCACCATGCCTTCCATGTTAACGTTTCAACGTACATTTATTTGCTGATGAGTAATAAGCTTGCTGGATGGTGGTCAATTTATTTGGCAACCTATGGGGATTATACAAATATTGTGGTCGTTTGAACTGATGGTTGAGTTTGTTTATGTAAAACTGTGGCCCAACATACTGTAAGTACAATATCTTTGGGACATGATCCCCTTTTTTATTATCTACAGGCCTCAACTTCAGTGAAATTCTTTTCATTATTGTGTGTTTTCCACCAGCGGAATGGACATATATCCCTAAGATGTTTTTTTAAAAAAACAAAATTAAGGGTACATCTACACGAGGGGATGCATTTGTAGACTTATTAGATGACTGAATGTTAAATAATAGTCACAGTTCTGGAACAAACAGAAGACCGCGGCCCAACAAGCTTTGAGTAAAATACATTGGGATATTGAGTGTTTTGTGATTAAGTACTGTCCTTGATATTTTTATGTATCGTTTAAATTTATAACTTCAGAACAAAATACTAAGAGCATTTTGGTATGGCTATATATGTTTACAGATGTATGTTTTTTTTCAACATATGGATAACTAAGGACCATTAATACTGAATGGGTTTTATACAAATGTTTAACAAAAAGGTATATTCCATCTAGCATATGATTTGTACTTACATCATTTGTCTGATATGATACATCGGCTGGCTTCTTTTCAGATGGTTTATCATATGGAACTATCTAAGAACTTTGCAATTTTTGCCTGAATGCTTGTGACATTGAGTTTAAGCTATTTCATATGTTTCTAACCTAGTGGATGTATTTCTTATCTTAACATCGTATATTTTGGAATGTTTTGTATGGCACCTTGTTCTTACTGGATAGGGCAACTTAATAATTGTTTCTTAGTGCTGCTATATATATGCTTACAGTATTGGCCTTATTTGGCATTTATGATTGATGTTAACATCTAATAATGCTATCGGGTTAATAGGTAGAGGAATAGAATTAGGAATATACTGGGTGACAATATTTTTGTTGGACTCTTTAAAAGAACCCTTCAGTTTGTGGATATTTCTGACTACAAGTGGATATGTGGCCATGTGGCCACTCTATTGTATAATTAGTACAATTCGATTAGTAGGCCCATTGACATATCAAATTTGTTAGTCCATTTAAAGTCTGTATTGTTTTATAGGCCGCATTGTTTTGGATTTTTCTATATGCCTTTTTGGATGAACTGATGTCTTATATATAAGACATCTATTTTTTGATGAGATATATTGGTGCTAGATCATTTTCATCCTATATTTATTGTCTAAGTTTAGTTTTAATTTTCAAGCTGGGGAGTTGTATGTATTTTTACCATCAAGTGGTACACTTTGGTGTAATTGGTACAGACCTTTGTCCTAATAATAAACTGTAGCCATACTTTTTGGACTCAGCACTATGTATAATTATATATAGGGGCTGATATTGTCCGGATATTAACACTGGATCACTTGAAATTCTGAACCTGCGGGTTTAATATAAGGATACAGCACTGCTGATTTAATAATAATAGCAGGGACTGTTATTGTCCAGTTGGTAACAAGCATTGAGTGGAATTTGAATTGTTTTCCCGTTTGGCTCTGGGATTTTGAAGTGATAAAGGAGTGTCTTTTTTGAACCGAATGGGTTGACTTGACCAGGCACAGAAATTACATAGGTTTTGAATTTTTATTTATACGTTAGTGCACCACATGATGGATATTTCCAACCTGTTACGGGGGCTTGCCTCGGACAGAGATGATTTGTCCATCTTTGGTTTAGACAATTCCAATGGGCAAAGGAATAGCACCAATATAGTAACCAATGATGAAGGATGTGAAAAAACATTTTTGGAACTTACAAAGCATATGCGACAGCTCAGAAACAATGTCTGGCACTATAGGTTGTTTTGGGCTTACTTGATTAAAGGAATCACACCGAGGGGGTTGCATGTACGCTTACAACCACTGGTTAGTAATCCTGATGAGATCCTTCTAAAAACATGGGGTGAAGCTCAACAACAAGCCTCTCTCAGGTTTGTAGAAATTTTGGCCAAACATCATAACAGAACTATTGACAGTGAAATAGAGATCATAAGTACTTCATGTGATGATGTTAAAAAATATGAGGAATCACCCATTTATAAGTCCTGCTTGAAGAAACTTAGTCATGAACTCACTATTCTGGAAGAGCAGCTTAGGGATAGGAAGAAGAGGAAATTCCTGAGTGATCAATCTGACTATGATAGGGGGGACCCCTTTAATATGGGTAAAGATAAGCATGTTCATTTTGTTCAATCTAGGAGAAATCCATCCAAGAGAAAGCGGCCAAGATCCATCTTAAAAAAGGATCTATGTCTAGTATAGATTCCTCAGGTGAGGAATCCTCTGGCTTGGAGGGGGAAATTGTGGGTACCACTGGTTCACCGGCACAGAAAAAGAGGAACTCCAATGGCCCTTTGGGTTTAGACCGAGGAGGGGGGGCAGGAAACATCGAAGCAGTAACCAACATGGAGGAATTAATACAAATGTTTGCCAAGAAATAAATAATGTTTTCAACATTTCCTCTTATAACCTCTCTCCTGCCAAAATTGGTATTCTAAATAAATGATTATCTTTTATACGAGGATTCTTTGTCCCTGAGGATGCTTTTGTTAATGATGTTTTAACATTTTGCAGAAACCTTAATCTTAAAACATTTTTTTGGGACAGAGAATTAGATATGTCGCATGCTTTCAGATACCACAAATCTGGGTTTATGCCACCTATGAACCACAATGTACTTATGTTTCGGAATATGATTCTTAAAGATCTACCTTTCCTCTCTAGTGGATTCACACCCAAGCCGAACAATATTTCTAAAATTGAAACAGGTTGTATTTCAAAACTAGCTAACAATCATGACCTGGTCATCCTAGGTGCTGATAAGGGTGGGGCTGTGGTGGTCCAGGACTGGACACAGTATGATGAAGATGCCATGAGACAACTTTCGGATGCCCGCTATTATACATACCTGCACATTGATCCCACCTTGGATTTCAAAAAACAGATTGATGAGTTTCTTGAGTCAGCCATGGAGGAAGGGATCATTACTAAAACTACCAAACAACACTTAACAATTTTTGATCCCAGTCGACAATACATTTACTTTCCGCCTAAAATTCATAAAGATCCTATCAATCCACCAGGAAGACCCATTGTTTCTGGGAGGGGCTCATTGACGGAACTCCTATCACATTTCCTTACAAAATACCTTAAACCATTATTGAAATGGGTATGGGCTAGAATCAGGGATACTACTGAGTTTCTTCAAGTGATTTCAGAAACACAACTTGAGCCTGATTGGTTATTATGTACATTGAATGTGATGACCCTCTATACCAACATCCCTCATTGGGCTGGTATAGATGCCCTTGAATTTTGGCTATACAAATCTGGGCTTTTCCCCCCTGGTTTCAATACATTCTTGCTGGTTCTTGCAGAACATGTATTAACTAAGAACATTATTTTTTATCAAAATAAATGTTTCCTACAAGTTCAAGGTACTGCTATGGGGGCATCATTTGCGCCAATATATGCCGAATTGTTTATGGCATATATAGAAGAACAGCTTATCTGTGCTGACTCCCATTATATTTTTATGGGTGAGATGGATATCTGGAGAAGATATCTGGATGATTGTTGGTTGGTCTGGAGATCAAATGTTGAATATCTGAAAGAATTTGTGAGTTGTTTGAATTAGAACAGATGGGGAATTCACTTTACGTTGAGTCATCACAGGGACAAAATTACATTTTTGGATGTGTTGGTATCAAGGGCTCTTGATAACACTTTAATTACTGAAGTGTATCGTAAATTCCCCGAATATAACTCTTTGCTCCAGGCCACCAGCTGTCATCTGCCCCATATTTGTAGGAACATTCCCAAATCACAGCTTATGAGGATTAAATGGATTTGTTTTGAGCCAGCCAAGCAAAAATACTATAGGGATGACTTGAGATCCAGATTTAAGGACAGAGGGTATAAAGTGAAGGATGTCTTACAATCCCAGAATAAGGTTGATAATATAACATGGGACAGTCTTCTCCTCTATAAACACAAAAACAAGGACAGTAAGTCCCCCGCCCCAGGTTTGTGGTCACTTATGGTAGAAACACAGGCGCTCTGATGGAATATGTGCAACATCATTGGAATATATTGTTGTCTGATGCCATTTAGGTGCAATATTATGTGATACATGCCATTTTTCCTTCAGGAAAGGGAGGAATTTGGGATCCATCCTTAGCCACTATAAAAATGGACAACTCGGGGAAACCCCACAAGTACAGACCACCCTTTCAGTTGGACCTTTAATAGGTTGTCACCCTTGTGGACATTGTGTTCATTGTCCAAAAATTCTCAAAACTAGGACTTTCAGTAGTAAAAATACATCCCATGTTTTTGATATCTCTTTCTTTGCCAATTGCAATACCGATTGAGTCATTTATTTAGTTAGTTGTCAATGTTCTGCTTTTTATGTAGCACACACCTCTAGACCACTAAGAATTAGGATGTCAGAACACCTTAGTGAAGTTAAAAATCACAAAATTATGAATGCCCTATACAAACATACCCTAACACATGTTAAAGCATCTTTCAGTTTTACAATAATTGCCAAAATTAGTGGACCAAGGAACAATAAAACTGGTTGGCATGATATGCTAAATAAAAAAGAAAAGAAGTGGATAATTAAGTTAGGGGCTTTATTCACACCTGGTTTAAATGAACAATTTTTAATGGTCACATGTCTTGTTAAAGCTATATAAAGAGTGCTTGTTTTTTGATTTCATTTACACTGAGGAATGCTAACTAAAGTTATAGCCGAAACCGGTCTGTTCTTTCATTCTTGTATGTGCTTTTACACTTAAATAAAAGGAATGATTGCTGCCTGAATTGCTGGTCCCATTGTTAATTCTTTGCTCTTCATGGTTTTTGGGACCTGGCAGTAACCGTACATGCAGGGTTTCTTTACAGTTGGAATATACTCAGTGATACCAATCATCTACAACCAAGAGCCCCCAGCAGAAAAGAACATTTAAATTACGATTATTGTTTCATCTCATAATCATAAACTACTGATGCAGTCTCTATTTAACGTATCTGGCTATCTGAGAGTGTGCACACTAGTAGAGGGTCCAACCCCTCCCACTTAAGCTAGATCAGTGTAATTTTTCTTCCACTTTTCTTCTACCCAGTAGTCACTTAACTAACAATAGCATATCCTGCAAATAAACATTAGGAAAATGTATTGCTTAAGCACCCATAATACTAGGGGGAAAGTTTAAAAAAAATGCACCTGTGTTACAGTCCCTAAAAAAAAAATACTTGTGGACAAGTCCGTCTCCTAACTTAAATCAAGCTTAGTAAGACAGTTTACCTCACTGCACTGGGTGACAGAGTACTGTCTGCCACTATATTTTTTTACCATCAGAAACACTGGCACAAGATACAGTTTGCTTGTGGTAGATTAATCTCTGTGAAATTGCCTTAATAAGATCACCTTTCTTTTAAATGTAGCTAAACTGATTGTTTCTCTTGAGAATACAATACTCTGTGTTTGGGCCCACTCCATTTCACCTTTGATCCACTCAGGCTCCACAATGATCCACTACCCTAACCCCAATTCCCAGCCTCCCCCAGTACGCCTACAATTATACTTCCTAACCCACGGCCACCTCTCATAATTAACTAACAGCCTCTAGCAGTACCTCCCCATCCTCTATCACTATTAAGACCTCTATACAGTGAGAACCAACCATATCCCTTCAAAATTACATAACGTCTCTCCCAAACCACAACTCTGTTCACAACCTATTTCTCCGAAACATACATTTTCAAAGCATATGCAGCAAGACCCATGATTTTCATACAACCTTCTCACACTCTAACCCTGACATAATTATAGCTCCTGAAATCTGGCTAAAGCCAGAAATAACTCGTAACAAAATATTTACCCTGGATATAAAATAATCAGGTCAGACTAATAAAAGAGGAGGTAGAGTAGAAATCATTTTTAAGAGCACACTAAAAGTAATCCAACATCCTCAAACTACCCCAAAATTCCCCCTGGAAATAAGCTAACCACAATTGAAGAAGTCCTTCAGTGGTTGTATCACAATATAAAAAAGAGACCATAATCGTAGGTGATATAGACATTGACTGCAAACAAATAAATATCTCACCTGCCTTAAACTTATTTGGATTCTCACAACTATTAAATGTCACTACAAGGACCCACAAAACATCTAGCAAAGAAACCACATTGGATTCTTTCAAATAAGCCCCCACCACATCAATGCCACAAGAACCTTACCACACAAATTTAGTGAGCATCTACCCACCAATGCTATCAGACTGAGGCTAAGCTTTCAGAAATAAGTAACATACAAACAAGTCCATCATCTGCAGAATTTCAACCTTGAATGCTTTTAACAATTTTAAAGCAACATAACTGGAACTGCCTAAAAACATTACTACTAGATGAAGCAATTATTCATTTTAATCATATCTTCCTAACCATCCCAAATAAACAGGCCCCACTCAGAAACAAAAGAGTGAAATCCATTCCAGCACTCTGGCTAACAAAGACTACTAAACAACTATATTTAAATAACTATATTTAAATAGAGACCTGGCCTGGAAAACATATATAAGATATAGATATCTCAGAAATATCATGAAAAAACAAATACTCAGTGACAAGAAAGAATATTTCACAAACCTAAAAATACCCACCCAAATAACCCCAAACTGTTTTGGCAGTCAATAAAGTTGCTATTCAACCTTCCAACCTACCACAACCTCTAAACACCCAGGTAATACAGCAACTCAGTTCAACAGCTGCTTTGTAAATTCTATCTTATCCCTAACCAAACAAAATACTATCTCACCCCCTCAATGTTCCACAACCCCAAATCAACAACTAAGCACTCTTTAAACTTGATAGTGTACCCCACCTCAACAATAAAAAATACCAGCTAAAAATGAAACCAAACATCCTGTCAGCCAATAAATTACTAGCAGATTACCTCAAAATAGCAGCAGAAGCAATAGCATTCCCAGTCTCCATACTTATCCATAGATCCATAAAAAAAAATCACGTCCCCAACATCTGGAAAATATCATACCCCTAAATAAAGGAAGAATTTCTACTGGCATAACCAAATACCATCCAATAACCATCCTCCCACCCCATCTAAGATATTAGAAAAATGTATCCAAAACCAGTTGCTGAAATACCTCACCAACCATAAGCTACTCTCCATGACTCAACATGCATTTTGGCTTAATCATAGCATCACTACTGTCATTTTAAACTTTACAAATGCAGTAACTCAGTTCCAAAACAATGGTAACCTAGTCTCAACAGTCTTCCTAGACCTAGCTTAAGCACTCGATACTGTCTCACACCAGAAACTCCTTGAGGAACTAGCCTCTCTAAACCTCAATACCCCATGACTAACATGGTTCCACAGCTACTTTTCCAATAGGAAACAAGCAGTGAAATGGCAACAAGACTATTCTGATTTCCCCACAGTTACAGTTGCTGTCCTGCAGGGATCAATTCTAGGACTCCTACCTTTCAATATCTTTATCAATAAACTACACTCCACCACTAAACAAGCTATCCTGGTACAATATGTAGATGATGCCTCCCTACAAGAAAACACTCAAAATGCATTTCTAGCTATAGAATTCTGGTTAGATAGCTCAAACATGCTCTCAAACCAAAAAGAATCTGTTCATATCTGATCAGCCAACAAAACAAAAATAGAATATGTCACACAGACAAAACTCATTGATGATATGACCAGCGCTTACTCCTGGCCACCAAAAAAACAAATTGGAAACTAGGATCCCTCTACAGGATTAAGAAATTCCTCACTAATAACTCAAGAAAAGTCAGAGCACACACACTACATAATTCATAAAACCTTCATGTAACTGTTACTTCAAAATCTTTAAAAAATATTTTTTTGTCAATCCCTTAAATTTTTATACATTTCAAAACGTATTCCATCTGAGCCAGCAGCTGAATCTATATTTACTTGTTCTAATACTCTCTGTACCTCATTTAAAGAAATCTCCTTTTCCAACTCTTTATTCACTTTTTCTGTTCACTTTATTTTTACTTTCTGTGTTTATTTATTTATTTCACTACCTTCTTTTTTCTTTAAACATTTCTTGTACATAGTGTACTACACTATTCATAATCTTTTCCTCAGTTCTTTCTGTTTCTGTTTTTACATTTCTTATTTCTCTCATTACACTACCATCTTCCTTTACTAATCTGCTTAAGTAACTTGATATGTCTTCTCTTTGTCCTTGTAAAAATATCTTTGCTTATATAATAACAGTTCTTGTATTTTTCTTGATTTCTTTCATATAACTGTTTTTTTGTCAAAGTACTTTATATCTTTATGTTCTAAATCTTCCAATGCATGTATACTGACCAAATTCATAAGACTTGCTTCAAATTCTTTGCCCAGTCCTCTGACTATACTGATGAACAGGAGAAGCTTGGAAGACCCATTACTTGTCTTGTGGAAAGAAGCTTAACTTATGTGGCTTTCTAATGATTTGTTTTCAGCTTCTTTCTATACATACCTGTGATCACAGCTGCCTGACTTCTTCCTAATCTTGTTAATGTCATAGGATATTGAAGCTTGTTTTGTTACCACTGATTTTATGGAAGCTCCAAGGTCAGACAAAGGGAATGTGCTAAATTATTTTTTTTCATTTTTTTTCCTTTTTCTCTGAGTTTGTCTTTGGAGGGAGTATATTTAGAGCAGAGGGTTTGGAGTCAATGTCCTCCATTCTGAGTACTATGAAAAAATATATATTTTAAATTGTCTGAGATGTTTTGTGAAGCATATTGTTTGTAATTTAGACATAGTTACAATATTTTAAATCTGATGTGTTTTCTGTCTGTTCCAGATCTGCTTCACATTAACACCCCAAATTGTTTTTGGAACCATCTAACTGATTGAGTTAGTTGGAGACATGACAAGTCTGCATAATTCAAGGGTGATAACCACGTTTCCCCAGGATTCAATTTCTGGGCCATTTCTTTTTTTTTTTTTTTTGGATACTATTTATACAAAATTTTTGTCTGACCATGGGGACCTGACAATAGTCCAGTATGTTGAAAACAAAGTCATAGTAGTTATGGCTTAATTACCTAGAAGCCCATAGTAAACTTCAGGCTGATTTCCTCTTTCCCTGAAAGTCAGTTTGAGTAATTCTACATGTCTCTGTAGCAATGATTACTAACATGCCCTTGTTCAGAAACTACCATTATGTACACTAATGACAGAATAAATGTTACCATCAAAATAAAACACTAGAGAATAATATGGGAGGATGCATTTCCAATGAAGAGCAAATTTCTTTGACAGCAAAAACAAATGCAGTTGACTTTTAGGGAGCATCTATTGGGTATGAAACTACCTTATTTCTTCAGTTAGATCCAGACTCAACACATTATTACTGTTCTGCAGGCTATTTGGATGTATACTCCACTCAGGCCTAACATTAAAACTCATAGCTGAACTTAAACAGGCAGCTGTGACACATGACTAAGGCTATGAGGTGTTAATGAGGTTTATCATGTGGTACAACATTTGATTCTTTGAGCTTCCATTTACCTAAAAGTGTGACTCTCAGCAAATCACTTAATCACACACCCTTTCTAGGCTGAGGCTGAAAAAGGTCCACTTGGAACAGCATTATACTCTGGTTAACAGATGTAAATAAACTTTTTAAAAAATCTACTAACTTTATGTGTAACCCAACATTAAGTCACATTATCTGCTAAAAATAAAACTTATCATGTTCCACTGATGGCATAAATATAGTTCATCATGGGGTAGTAAAAGTTCAAAATAAACACAAATAATTCTTGTAGAAGCAGAATGGTGAATTCAAATTCTTCTAGATGTACTAGTAACATACTGAATTATGTTTAGATACACTAAACAAGATAGTTATAATACTCAAATCAGCACAAAGAATGATATAGATGATATAGTGTAAATTATATGTTGATTAGCCTTCAGCAGTAAAAGGATATTATTTAGATTGTGAGGACATCATCAAACCCTCCAACTCCAGTAGTCTATTAGAATTAAAACCAAAAATGCAAAACAACTGATAATGTGCATTTGTTTATGTTTTGCTAATTGGGATAACCAACTATGCAGAACTAATTTTCAGTTGAAACCTATTGAGAAAAGCTCAGTGGTGAATTAAGCATGAAGTTACAGCTCATACATGCCATTCATTCATTACTCAATTACCCACTTAACCCATTTTAGAGTTGTGGGAAAGCTCGACCACCCATGGAGTGCATGGTAGGCAGAATGATCTTGGATAGGATGCCAGCCTATTGCAAGATGAATATGCATACTCACTAACACATGACAAGCATAGTTGGGGCAATTTGGACAAATGCAAATTAATCTACAGCACTTTGTTGGGATGTGAGAAGAAACAAGAGGATCCATTGTAAACCCATATGAGCACAGAGTATGCACAGATTTTGTATAGAAGGTGTGATGATATGAGGTAGTGCCATCTGTGCAGGGAGAGTAAGGCAGTGTATGTGTAACATATGCCAGCATAGCTAGCTGGCGTTTTGTAAATAATTTTATGCCATTTGACTATCATACTGATTTGTACAGATGCTTGTGTTAAAAATGTATTTGTAAAGTTGCTTGTATTAAAAATGCATCAACGGTGGGTCCTGCTAGACAGAAAAGAGATATACACGTATGTCAGACAGTATTATTATAACTGATTAAATGTATATGTTTTAACAGAAAATTCTGGAGAGGAAGGGGTTAAGCTCAGTCCAGCTAATTTTGAAAAACAGGTTGAAAATTAAATGGGCTGGTTTAGACCATAAAGATTTTATCTTACAGGTCTGAATACAGCCAGAGACAAAAATGTCTGGGAAAACCACGACTAGGAATCTTACTTTATTGTCCTTAGGGGTGATCTAATTGCTACCCTGGTAGGATGGAAGTTTTTGAAATTGTTTTATAGCTTTCAGATGCTGCAACAGATCTTAGCAAAGCTCTGGGTGTATATTTTACCAGAGTCAGGTGACCTGATGCGATGTCATTCTAAAACCAGCATTGAAATGATTCTTTAGATATTAGTGAGAGATATGACAGAACTCTTGCAGCAGCAGTACTTTGTTTTTTGGAACATGGCAGGAATGATCTCTTACAGATATCTCACATAACCTCACATCTTATCTTGGCTTGCTGTAGTAAGCAACTCAACACACCCCATCTTGCCTTGCTGTAGTAAGTAACATAACTGGGGAACAGTAATTCTTTAGTCAGTCTGAGATTAGTTAAGTATTGTTTTTTTTTTTTTTGCATCTGTGTGAATCTATCCAACTGTGTTATTTTTATATCTCCTATGACTGAAACTCTGATGTTTATTGTAACTAGATGTTCAGTATTCTCATGTTTTCTATTTTATTATTTATTATTAAATATTTATATACCTTTCATTTTGGCTGGTCTTTTAGAGAACACTTGTCATATTTTAAGAGTACTTATGCTTATTATAGTGACACTGTGGCTGCTCATGAAAGCCTTGCTGCATTTGTTAAACTCTACCATTTGTATTGACATTAATTTTACTCAGTATAATTGTGTACCCTTGTAAGATCCTTAGAGTATCTGACTTGTGGCATCGTAATTACCTCACAGTCTGGGCAGAGGGGGCATAGCTGTTAAATCTGTGGCAGCTTTTCCCAAGTGTGTGTGTGTGTGTGTGTGTGTGTGTGTGTGTGTGTGTGTGTGTGTGTGAAAATCAAATATCCAAGTGTGTGTGTCAACTACTTGGAACAGGGACACAGAGCTCCAAAGTGATCCATGTGGAGTCTTGTTTGGGGCCTGAAGAGAGAGAGAGAGAGAGAGAGAGAGAGAGAGAGAGAGAGACAGTCCATCCCCAGGTTTGGAATGTGCTCCCTGTGTGCTCTTAAGGGAAATTGTGCTTGGGGCAGAGAGCTGCATCTGAAAATACTGTGTGTATCCATTTTTGTTCCTAGTGGCTTTCCCTCACTGTAGAACCTCTTGTTGTGAGGTGACAACACTACCGCTGCACCACTGCACCATCCTCATAGGAATACTCTCTCTCTCTTTACCTATTCTTAACCGAAAATTATTTACTACCTCCTTTGTTTTACATCTTGTGTTATTTTCCCTTTCTTATTTCTTAGATTATAGCTGAAGGTTCCTAGAAACATAATGGCCTATTTTATTATTATATAACTTTGAATTTCCTTAAATGATTATTTTGTTTTCATTTACATTTGTATATACATACACTACTACTATATGCATACACTACTACTATTCTAAACACCTTCTGCCCCCTTCTTATATCACACACTAAAACTCTTTCTAGCACCACCACCATGATATCTAATATTTAATCTCTTCATTGTTTTTAATAATACTGCACTACCTGAACATGTATCACTCGCTTTAGTCCACACCCCTTTTCTTTTCCACATCATCTCAAATTCTACCCTTTTCCTTTTATCTGTACATCTTATATCAAACAAACTACATCTGCATTTATTTTATCATGTCATTTTTCTAACATCACTCTTCATGATCTTCACAATCTGTGCTACTATACTGATATCAAAATTTTCCCTTTTCATGCTTTCATTTCACTTCATCAGTTGGCCTCCTTTTTCTCTTCTGAACTCTTCCCCAATAGAACCTCCCACATTTTTTCTAACTTAGAACTCACATTTATCTCTTCTTCTTCCTCTGCTTCTAATGCTGTAAACCTGTTTTCCCTCTATATGTGTTTTGTTTTCATTTATTAGTTTTAGGACATCATCTAGTGCATCTTTTTTATATTTTTCCCTTATAGTCAGTCACCCCTCCACCTCCATCCTTTCATCTTTCACTCCTCCTCTCATTTTTCTCATTGCTTCTTTCTTCATTAATCAGTGGACAATTAAATCAAAATGTTCCTCACTTCCACATTTCCTAAAATATGGATTACATTTTTTCTGGAATGCGCACGCCTTCCACATTGTCTAAACATTTTTTGTACAGTTACACAAAAGCCAGACAGGCAAAACACACCAGGAAACCGGAGGCAATACTGGAAGCTGGAAACAAGTTTAATATATCCAAAGTACAGGTTACAAAGTAGCGCTTTCAAATATAGCTAATCACAGAAACATGAAAATAAATGAAAATGAAAATTATATATGCAATGACATAAAAAACCCGCCTTTAAATTAATCAATTGAACAAATTTAAAAAAACAACAACATATATTTAAAAAATATTAATAATACAACCATTCCACAATACACATAGCAAGCTTTCACAAAATAATAACATTACTTATATATCTGGTAATAACATAATATAAAACTACATAATAAAACCATAACATTAAAAGGCCATTAAAAACCATGTATAATAAATAAAACTAAAAATTAAAAAAAAAATATTTTAAAAAATAAAAATTTCTTATGTCTTCTTTCCTTATAATCTCTTTTTTGAACATCATCATAATAAAATATTATGTGGACAAATATTATATGGACACTATACCTTAGATTAATGTTGTTATTATATGAAAAAATATATAATAATTATAATATATATATATTATATATATATAAATATATATATATATATTTTAAAATTACCATTACTAACTTACTTGTTGTTAAAATTACCTCAATGAGGGCCAGGTGTTGTTGCCTGGTACACCATTTGGGCCAGAGGATCTAACATATCTGAGACTACATTCTCCAACTACCCACTTGATGTTACCAAACATGGCTTGATGTTTAATGTTTTGCCAGGCAAATTTAATTAAAATACAACAAATTTAACTAATCAATTATTACTTCTCATGCACAAGTGTGGTCATATATCCTATAGTTTATTCATTTAAACCTTTTTGCTTAACTCCCACTAGTTATTATATGTCTCGCAACAGCCAGGCAGTTTCTATGTGTTTTTACAACTTTCACTGTAAAACCATATTTGCTTTTTGCTTTTTAATTTAACTTCATTTTAAACATTCTTTTTTGCCACCTAATTTTGTACACAAATGGAACATTAGTTGTTTTTCGCCCGATATTTTTGTTTTCTGCCTATTTATACTGTACTTAATTTTTCCTTTTTTGCTCTTTAACTTTTATAAAAAAAAAATAATTAATAGTATCTTTGTTCCCTTATAACACAAAATTAAGTCAACCTATTCCAATTAAGTTAATTGAATTGTTCACTCCTAGTATGTCTACCATATAATAATATAATTTCTACCATAGAATATTCATTATTTGCAAGAATGTATACCCATATTAATTACTATTAGGATTATTGTTCATAATAATTACCCCTAGTAGGAACATATATTTGTTTACAATTTTTATGACATTATCAGTAATATTACCTATTGTTGTCATATATCATGATGTCCTGGTTCATTATTGGTGGATGTTTATGATAAAAAACAGGTTAGCAGTTAGGAAAAAAAGGAAAATGACTAAAGTGGGGTTAATATGATAATTATCCATTACAATGATGAGTGTTTTATAGTGAAGTAAGTAGGAAATGATAATGGTAGAAAGAAAAATGATGGCGTGGAGAAAAGAAGAATCACAGAATATCATCGGTAACTTATAGGAAATAGTGTAAAGAATTCAGTCTACTAACACAGATACATGGGTATAAAATATGAATAGAATTATCAAAAAGTTTACTGAATTTAATAACAACATATATTGAAGTATAATGATTAAAAATATTCAACTGGCACTTTCAGGATATGAAAGGATCATTATGATATATTTTTCAAAAGGATATAAGTATTTCATATATACTAGTTTGATATTTTCCAATTGAAGTTATGATATAATTGAGTTTGATGAATTTATACTTTTTTCATTTTTCAAAATATCAAATATTTACTTAATAACAGATATTAAAACTAAAAAAAGAAAAGGAATTTCCAATGATTTTTACAGCATGACTTTATAATCTTTTGAAAATACAAGTTATTGATCATTTACAACTTCTTATAACAGATACAAATACCAAGGGACAAAATAATAGAATAAAAATTTTTAACATCCTTAAATCTTATGTGAGAAAAATATTAGAATTAAATGCGGTGTATAACAGAAAAGTTTATGTGTTTTGATATTGATATGTATATATGAACAAAATTTATGAATTGAAATACATGATTTATTGAATACCCCATATTCATTAAATGAATTGTGATAATGATGGAGGCAAATAGATGAATATTTGGAAGATGAGATAAGAATAAAATATGAAAATTGTAGATTCTTGAATTTGAAATATGATATTGATCTATATAATAATCATTAATAAAAATCCTAAAGTGCACAAAATGTTAATGACCCAATATTTATAACTAAGAATTTCTGGTAGTGCTAGCAAAGCTCTTTGTCACATCATGATTCTAAAATAATAACAAAAAATTAATACAATAAAGTGAGGAAGTTTGTTAGGGATTGGGTATTTTAAGCCAGAAATATGGACAAGAAATATGGATTATATGCCACCATTGGAGGATCTTTTCTTCCAGGATCTTAGAAACAAAGGATGATGGATTATGGATTCTTTAGGCATCACAATAGTATAAATAGAGGGCTGACAAAATGATTGATGAAATTTGATTTTTTTCATGGATTCATGGATATTCTCAATTACATACAAGGATGAAATTTTTACTAAAAAAATATTCAGGGAGGTTGCACTGGCACATTTTAGGTAGGATGAAATTTCAATAACATAATACTGGATCACTTTACGAATATCACAAATATTTAAACTAAATGGATGTAGCTGTTAAGTTGTTAAGTTTAGGACGACTTGGACTTTATTTTTAAGAGTGGGAGGACCGAAGGATAATTTTAAATGATATATTTTAACACTACTGGGAAATATCAAGTTTTCACCCATGAGTATTATTTTGGTATTAGCTTTTTGGATGTTTTTTTTAGCAGATTGGGGGAAGAAGCATTTCAAATTATATACCATTTATACTTTTATTATAATGATGATAAGGGTTTTAGTAGTAGTGCACATAATAGCTAAAATTTGGTGTAATTATGATCATGGCATACTGCTGCCCGTGATACAACTGCAAAAGAGGTATTTCAATTAAAGTAACATAATTTAGGGTAATATTGTAGAGAAAGGTAGATATATTAAGGACAATACATTTTATTCATTATATGATAGGGGACAGAAATAGGGGTCAAAATAAAATGAAGCATTAGAACAATATTAATAATAGTAAATAATAGGATAGTAAAATAATGGGTAATAATGGAGTATCTAATAATGACAATATTAAGCAGTAATATTAAGTATGAAGTTAAGACTAATTATTTCAAAATATTGAATAAAATAATTATTAGTGACTACCAACTTAGGACAAAGTAAATGAAAGTAACACATGTCGATAATTTGGTTTATAAACAGGCAAGCAAAATATATTATTATAATAATTATGGAATATTGAAACAAGTAAAAAAATAAAAAAGCAAAAAAACTACAAAAAATACTGTGGATTAAATGTAACTACTTTTTTAAAAAATAGTTCAATAAAAAAATGAACAAAAAAAATGGCAAAAATAATGTAAACAATGTAAGAAAACATTTAGTAAACATAGTGTACCAATATATGGTTTAGCAATGTAAAAGTTACATTTGGGCAAAACCGATCGCTTTTTTAAAGAATAGGATATATGAACACACTGTGGACAAGAAACTGAAGGCTTGAACACATAGCCTTATCTCGACAATTAATAAAATGCCACAAAGAGAGCATTATAAATTTGCTGGTTCTAATCATTAAACATCCCATCCTCAATGACAAATTTTATAACATCAGATTCGTAGGCTTATAAAGGGCCCAGATTATGCTTATCCATCCCACCCACTCTGAAAGCCCTAAATAGGTTTGGCCATAACCATTAGTTAGGGTTTAGAATGTGTCTTGAATTCTAATTATATGGTATGTGTAGTTATATATATATATATATATATTTTTTACGTAATATGCAGGTTGTGTTCTATTATCAGAATATATTAATAAGTAGAATAGTTAATATATATATATTCATATTATAAGTTTACCGGATATATAATGAACTGGATATATAAATATTTATTTTAATAAATTTTTTGGAAAAATTTTTATTTTTATAATTTAATAGAAATATTAGCCTTTTAAATTTTATAATTTATATTATACATTATGTTATTACATTTTAAAGAATTTGCTTATATTATGTATGCCAGATTATATTGTATAATGTTATTATGAAATTTTTTATTTTTAAAAGAATGGAATGTCATGTGTTATTTTTTGTTAAATTAATTAAATACTTACTGTTTTGCCTGATATGTATGATTGGGTTTGTTATGTTATGTTTTTTAAATTTCTTGTGTTTAGTTTATTTTTTTTTAAATTTTCACCGCTGAAAGTGGCAGTTATTTAATCTTTTTTTAAGCTTTCAGTTTCCAGCTTCCAGTATTAAATTTGTTTCCTGCGTGTTTTATTGTGTCCATTTTCGGTGTGGATTGCCATTACTGATTTTTGTACAGTCATGGATTAAATGTGATTGATCCTCATAGAAATAACATGCTTATGGATTCCCCCTTTTTAACATTTATTAATATAATATTAGGCACACACTGCAACTTATTTCCTGTTTTTAAAGTTACATAAACTTATACCCCCAAGCTGTACTTTTCTGTCATCTACAACTTTTTTTATTTCATACACATTCTGACATAAGCTAAGAAAAAAAAAATTTTTAACTCATTTCATCTATGTTAGTCAATCAAAATGGCAACAACATTTTTTAACCAATCATTTACATTTTAATAAATATAGTCCTCCCAAAAGAGATATATTACTTATCCTTTCACATTCATTAACATTTTTTTTGGTAGTGCAAATGTCTTAAAAGTTATTTTGAGTTATTTACTGAAATGTTTGGTTCTTATATGCATTAATGCCCTAATAAAAGACAAACTGAATCATAAGGGCATAACCATATTGTCTAAACTGTTCCTGTTTATTTGCTGTTCATCCTTTGTTTTCACCCTCACATTTTCCTACATCTCTCAACAACTCCAGACTATCTCTGCTACACCTGCACATCTTTTTCTTTCTGCAGTCTTTTACTGGAAACTGCTACTGCATGCATTTTTATCCTGGCAGCACTGCTATCAGTCATTGCTATCAGTCGTTGCCTGTTTACTGCTCTTTGCTGTATCTTCCTGCAGCCCAGCACAGAGCACAACCTAACCACTACTTGGTCAAATGGCTAGGCATGCCCCTCTCATCCATGTTATCATTTGCAGCATATTTCTTACTTTCTGTTGTCTCTTCTTCTTTAAATGTTTTGTCCATCACCACACTTCACTATATAACTTCTGACTGTCTTGGTTCTCATTCGCCTATCATTTTTTTTGTAAACCAGAGTCAACTAAACCCCTGATGCCACAATATTTACTTCTAACGTATCATTTTCCTTCTTAATTACACTTTCCATGTTCCTGTTCTCGACCTCATCTCTACTCACAACCTCTATCTTGGATTCAGTGATTGCCAGTAATAGCCCTTTGGTACCATTTAGTGAACACCTTCCAAAGAGCATGCAAAGAGCAGTGATCCTTTATTTAAAATCTATTTACATTACAATAAAGATATATACATTATGTACATTCATCTTTACACATAACTACTTTTCTTACATATTAATGCTTTTGATGATCATCTGACCTCCACTCCAGTTTCCACAACCAAAATCTTATTTTTTCAGGCATTGTTTCCACATCCCATTTTCCATTAAACAATATTTCTTTCAATCTCTGATTCCATATATTCCATATTAAATTAAAAATGTTTTGTCTGTTTTCTTTACATATTCATCATTTTTATCCTTATAATACCTTATATTCAATATTGCCCATATGAACATCCTCTACTTTTTATATCTTCAAAATAATCCATTTCTGCTTTCTCCAATACTTTACCTATTCTCTTACATTAAAAAACATATTCTATAGTTTCAGCTTCTTTACTGAAATGGCATACTCCTTCTTCCTTTTTCTTATAAGGCATATTATCTTTTACAGGTAATTTCTTTATCATTAGCCTCCACAAAAATAAAGTCTTGATATTTGATTATTTTTACATCTTTTCATTCATCCTTTTATAGCCTTTACTTTTTCTACTTCTGGATTTTTCCATTGATATATATTGTAGAATTTATACATAATGTTGTATACCATACTTCTCTCTTCCTTTCTAATGTATCAAAATTGATTTTCCATAATAATATTTTTCTAGATAAATCTTAATTTCTTCATTTTTACATTCTCTAATTCTTGTAAATCTTTGAAATATTTGTCATTACTTTTTATATTTTTCTAGTAAAATGTTAGTAATTAATCCCTTATGATTTTTTTCATCCATTTAATTATCTTATACAAATTTAAGGACAATAGAAATACTATAGGTTTTATCAACCCCAGACCTCCCTCTTTAGAGACATACAATATAGCCCTTCTAAATAGGTTCAAACAAGATCCCCATATGAAAGAGAATATAATGCTATATAGCCATCCTTCATATTCCAGAGGTAAACCAAACACTCCTGCTAAGCAAACAATTCTTGCTAATAATATCTATTTCTTTGCATAAGATAACTTCTACATTTTCCACAAATTGCACATTAGTTTCATTTTTTCCATTGTTCTTTCTTTATGTCTGATTTACAAAACTGTATACCTAAAACTGAAATATTCTCCTTACTAAACATAATATCTCATATTACACCATTATATCCTAAACCTTTATTCTCCTTTTTATTCAGTTGTAAACCTGTTTTTCCAGATATTCATTTACATGGGTTCTACCATCTGTATCTTTAGCCAACTATTATAACATCACCAGCATAAGATAACATACGAGGAAACTTGATTCCTTCCTTTGTAACATAACCTAATGCCTTTTTTTTTGCTTTTTCATAAGACTTGATATAACATTCATTACTAAATTAACAATTATACTACTTAATGGGCATCCCAGCCTTATTCCTCTGTTTGCTCTAATTCCCTCACTTAACCATCTTTTCACCAAAATTTGAATTTCATATTGTTCATAAGCTGTCACACATGCACTGTTATATCTTATTACTTAATTTATATATATCCCATAAGGTTTCATGGTATATAATGTCAAATGCTTTACTTATATTACTTATCATAATCTTAACTTCTTCATTTCTATTGAAAAATCATCTACTATTTCTCTAATTATTTTTGACAGTTTTTGATTATTTCTTCCCTTACTAATGTATATTGTATCATCTATAATACAATGTATTTTACTTTTATTCTTTTCTGTACTATTTTCATAAAATGTTATAATCTGTATTATTTGGGATTATTGGTCTCCAATTCAATATATCATTTTTGTCTCTTATTTTTCCATATAAACTTAATTATTCCTTTACATAATTCTCTATATTTGAATCCTTCTTTTAGCCATTCATTTAATACTCAAAGAAATGTTTCCTACTTTGTACTGCCATACCTCTATACATTAGGAATACCTAATTAATACCAAACAAATACCAAAATAGAACTGGCCACAGTCTTCCCTCTGTAAAATATCAGTTTAAAAATTAGCAGAGATCCCCCAACCCAAAATAAGCCAGTCACCGAATACCTGTCAACAAAAAACAGAACCCAACCTTATCTTACTAAATAAGAATGTAAGAAGTATGTGCAATAAAATCTATGACATACATGCGTGCATTGCCATAGACACTCCTGATGTAGTCATAGCTACTGAAACCTGGTTAAAAAAAAATAAAAAATAAAACAAGGATAATGAGATCCCCACCCAGGATACAATTTACTCAGGTATGGCAGACAAAAACAAGCATGCAGGTGCTGTAGCAATCATCTATAGAAATTCCCTAACCATCACCTTACTTCCACTGGAGATACCCAAATTTAACAATGCTGAACTTTTAATAACACTCCTAAAAAACAATAAGAAAAATATATGTTTAACAGCAACTTATATACCACCAAGGAATAACGCTGATACTGCTGAAAACATCCTGAATTGGATATCCCAACAAATCTACCATGAAACTATTATACTTGGAGACTTAAATATAGATTGACTACCCCCACTGAATCCATAAACGTGTACAACTTCAAACAATTAATAACTACTCCCACTAGAATCAATAAAACTTCATGGAGACACTCAACATCAGAATGGATTACAAACAAACCAGAAAAACTGGTAAAAGTAGGATGCCTCTCAGATAGCATCAATGACCACATGCCAATATATTCCATTAGAACTCACCATGACTTAGAAAAAACATAATATCTATAATCAAATACAAAATAAAACCAATTTCAGCAAAGATATTTTCAGTGAAACACTAAAAAATATAACTGGAATGTACTTAGAACAATGCCACTAAATACTGCTGTAGAACACTTTAATAACATATTCTTACAGAACTTAACTTAAGTAATATAGCATCAGTACATAATAAAAGAGTAAAGTCCAACCCAGCACTATGGCAGACAAAAGAGAAAAAAACCCACTCATGATAAAAAGGGATAAAACCTGAAAAAATGGTATAAAAATAGAACTCAAAATGCCTTCCAGCAATTTAGACATCTTAGAAACCTTGCAAAACTCCATGTCAAACAGGACAAGCAAACATACTATACCAGTCTACAAGACAAACATCAAAATAACCCAAAGCTTTTTTGGTCATCACTAAATAAACTACTCCACCCTGGCAAGACCACTACTCCCTCTACAAAAACACAAAATATGACATACTGTATCCCCACACAGTTTAATTCCTACATTATACAATTAATATTATCTCTCTTAGACACAATTACAGTCCCCCCTCTCCCTGCTCCTGTTCAACCCAAACCACCCACAGCTCATTAGTTTTAGTCCAATAACTACCTTGCTCATAATGAAGTTGCTCCTTAAACTAAAAACTACTTCCATAGCTGTAGGCCAGCTACCATCAGACTACTTAAAAATGGCCACAGAAGTCATAAACTTCCCTGTGTCCATACTAATTAATAGGTCCATAGCAGAAAGATACATCCTATTACTGTGGAAAAAATCCTACATCATACCACTGCAAATAGGCGGTACATATACAAATTTTAATAACTACAGACCAATAGTGATTCTCTACCCCTCTACAAAATTTTAAAGAAATGAATCCATATGTAGCTGATGCAATACCTAACCTCAAATAACCTGCTCTCAAAAACACAACATGGCTTTAGGCCTCCACACAGCACCACTACTGCTCTACTACATTTTACTAATATTATAAGCCAACATAGAAACAATGGTCAGCTTGTGCCCACAGTGTTCTTTGACTTGTCAAAGACATTTGATACTGTCTCACACTAGAAACTTCTCATTCAACTGTCCTCAATAAGACTTTCACAATACTCCTTGTAGTGGTTTCTTAGTTACCTATCTGGAAGGCAACAAGCCACTAAATGACAACAACCTACTCATCATTTCAACCAGTTTCTACAGGTATCCCTCTGGGGTCTATCCTGGGCCCTCTTATATTTAATATATTTATTAATAACCTCCACATCTCTACACACCATGGTTGCTTAGATCAGTATGCAGGTGACTCAACATTAATATGTGTAGCCTCAACAATAAATAAGCTCCAACCATTACCAAAAATCTTTCTCCTTTGTAGAAACCTGGCTCAAAGAATCAAACCTCCTACTCAACCCCAGGAAAACTAAGTTAATGCTTTTTACCTCAAAAGGTTGCCAAAATCAAAAGCAATATTTCATCATCAAGTCAGCAAATAATTCTGTCATTGAATCTGTAACTCACAGTAAACTTCTAGGTGTTAGATGACAGTCTCAAATATGACGAGCATATACTGCACACCATTAGATCTTCTTTTTCTTTTCTCGGTTAGGGGTTGCCACAGCGGATCACCTGTCTGCTCATGATTGGCAGTGGAGTTTTTACGGTGTCAAGTTGCCAGCCTGGCACTCAACCTTCCACAGAAGGCACACACACGTACACACATTCATGCCAATTTAGAGTGTCCAGTCCACCTACAGCATGTCTTTGTGATGTGGGAGGAAACCAGAGCACCTGGAGGAAACCCACATGACCACAGGGAGGACATGCAGGCTCCACACAGAAGGCACCCCAGCTGAGGATCAAACCAGAGAACCTCTTGCTGTGAGGCAGCAACTCTAACCGCAGCACCACCGTGGCTGCCCACTGCACACCATTAGATCTACACACCAGAAACTAGGCTTCCTTTATAGGATCAATGGATTCCTTACAGATACTGCAAGAAAACCTCTAGTCACTACCATTTTATTGCCAATTCTCTTATATGCCACTTCTTTCACTCCTTTCTTAACAAACTTAAACAATACTCAAAGAAACAAACTTGCCCCCTGCTACAATAAAATAACTAAATTTGCCATCAATTTTGTTTATAGGACTCACCATTGTCATAGTTTAAAGCAATTAAACTGGTTTGAACTGCACAACTAACCTAACATATTCACAACTAACTACAGCATACAAACTCATTCATCATCCAGCAAAATGCCCTGTACTACAAAGCTTTTTACTAACCTTCTAGTAACTAATTCCTACTACTCATAAATAAGTCAAATAAAGTTGCAGGAGACTCGTTCTACTCCCAGTATATTGCTAAACTCTGGAATAGTATCCCCACACAAATAAAATTCTCAGAAAAACTCATTAGTTTTAAACTAGTGCTTAAACAACATCTTAACCAATCCTGGTCCTGCACATGCTCATCACCATGTTAAGACTTTGTGCTCACCATATGATACTCTCCAAATACTCCCCTTAAACAGAATAATCTCAACCTCTCACTGAAATGACAAAACAGTTTTTATACATAACTGCTGCATATACCATCCACTTAGTTGCACTTGGGCTATTCCCTTGCTATTTCTTCCCACACTATTTACTTCCCTGGACCCTTGTCTAGCAGGGTGACTGACGTGATCCCCAAGGTGAATGTAACTACTGCATGTGTATAAATGTAAATAGAAATGTAACTACTGCATGTGTATAAATGTAAATAGAAATGTAACTACTCTGTGCTTAATTGGAACCAAGTAAATGAGATGTAACCAAATGGAGCTTTTATCCCCAGGCCTCCATTGAAAATGGGTATTACCCAGTTGGACTTTCCCAGTAATCAAAGACAAATAAATAATAATAAATAAATAATTGTGACAATAGCTAAGGGATATTTTAAAGAATATGTAAAGAAGATGTTTAGTAGAAGTATGAGAACAGAAAAGTGGTATTAGAAGGTTATAAATTTAACAGAACAAGATAATAGAGATTTAGAAAATGAAATAAGTTTAGAACAATTAGATAAGACACTATCAGTTTTTTGTAAACCAGAGTCAACTAAACTCCTGATGCCACAATATTCACCTGCAGTGTATCATCTTCCTTCTGAATTACACTATTCTATCGGGTCCTGCTGCTGAATTTACATTTACCATAGATAGTGTCTTATCTAATTCTTCTAAACTTACTTCCTTTTCTAAATCTCTGTTATCTTGTGCCAAATTTTTAACCTTCCAGTACCTGTTTGCTCTTCTCATAGTTTTATAAACATCTTTTTTACGTATTCCTTAACTATTGTCATAATCTCTTCTTGTTTAGTCTGTATTAATCCTTGTTCATCTTTCATTTCTCTCATTAAACTATTTTCTTCTTTCATAATCTGGTTTAAATATAGAGCCACCTCTTCTTTTTTACCTTGCAAGAAATACCTCTGTTTATATATCAAATGTTTTATTTATTTAACTTATACATCACATTCTCTTTAATAAAATACTCTCTATCATTCATTTCCACATTTTTAAATGTTTCTTGACATAAATTCATATACCTTCTCTTCATTAATCTCCTACTGTCTATTTGATTGTCTATGTAACATTTTTTATATTTTTCTTTAAATGTTAGCCACCATTTTGACCAATCTGTATAAAATTCTCTCACTTCGATATGATCATCCCAAAGATCATTTATCCCTGTTTCATCCCATTCATTTTAATTTAATTTTTTATTCCTTTTCCTATCTGTATATAGCCTTCTTTTCCTTCTATTTCTATCCATACAGCTGAACTATCAGAAATAAAAACCGTCTCTATTACCCCTTCCTTAACAATATCAATAGCTTTGGATGTCAAGAAAAAAAATCTATTTCATTTTTTATGTTCTCCTCTCTTATATGTCCACTTACTTGTTTTTCAGATGTTTCATTTCCCACACTTGGTTACTTCTAACATTTTTTAACATCATTACCTTTTCTTCTTTCTTATATTACAGTTAAAATCTCCTGTCATTATTATATCTATATTTATACTAACATATTGTAAAATTTCTTGAAACTGTGTAAGCATACGCAGCAATAACTCTAAGTACCTGTTCCATCTTTCTTATATCAAGAATTGTGTCCCTTCCTATTATAACCAATATCACATCCAATATTTTAACTGTGGTGTTACATATAGTATTTCTATTCCTGAACATGCACCCTTCCCAAAATCCCACACAATCATGTCTCCCCACAACAATCTTTCTTCCTCTGTTAAAAACCTTAGATCTTCTACAATGATATCTACATCGAGATTTTTACATCAATCTAAAATATGTACCCTTCTTGTTAAACTTTTGAAATGGATTACTTTTATACCACTATCCTACAATTATCCTGCTCTCTTTTTTGAAACATTTCACAAAATGAGTCCACTATAAATATTTATCCTTCCCTTTTTTCTCTTTTATATGAGTTCCAATACATTTTCTTTTTCTGTCTCTTACTCTTTTGCCAGTAGAATTCTTCTTTCCTTTAACTACATTCCAGTATATATCTTCTTCATCACTGATTTCAGATCCCTATTCTATATTACTTTCCTTATTAGATTTGTCATGTTTTATAATCATTTGTTCTACCACTTATGTCTGTTTTTTGAAAGATGGTATCACCTGTTTCAGTAGTTAAATCTTCTTGTAGTATTCCCTGTCCATTCTGCTCTTCCGTAGTTTTCCTTTCCCTCTCTTCATTATCCTTTTTACAATCCGTCTACATGTGCACTGTTTCCTTACATTTATAACATTTCAAAACACACGTTTTACATTGTGTCCAGTTTCCACACAATTATAACATTTTCATTTAACACAGTTACTAATTAAATGATCTGCTTTACAGCAGTAGGAACACATTTTAGGTTGTCCCCAATATCTTACAATTCCCTTATTTCCCTCTACAGTTATAACACTCGGAATATGTATAATATCATTATCAGTTTTCAGAATAACAGAACATTTTTACATATTGTATTCAAGCAGAGTCTTAAAGTCTCTTTTTCATTTTCATTGTATGGATTTTCTTTTTTAGCTTTTCTATTAAAATCTTTTATAACATGATTATTCTAAAGAAAACAGTGTTATCCTTTTTCATATTCCCCCAAGAATTTTTCCATAGAATGTACACGCTCAAATGCAATGTCACAAAAACTCTCTTTGTTAATATGAATAAATGCTTTAATTTCATAAGCTTTTGTCCTGAAAGGAGTAATCAGTTTATCCCATATCTCATATATCAAGTTGTTTTTCTTCTAAACTCTTACTGTACTTTTCTTTTTCTTTTTTTTACCTATGTACTGTCCATCTTTACCCCCTTTTTATTTCCCTTTACCTTATCTGCATATATATTTCTTCTTTTTCCATATTACTGATATCTTCTTTCTCTGTTGTTTCCATCACCTCTAACCACAATATGTATTTTTCATTCTCTGGCTCACTCTCTGCACAAAGTCTTTCCAATAAGTCATCCTGCATCCCTCTTAACTGGAGGGTTGTAATAATACACCCAATGTTTGATTCTTCATCCTCCTGAAACAACCATTGCTGAAATAGCTCTTCAGAATCAGAATCAACTACCTTTTTCCTCCTTATACCATTATCTGCACTCCCATCCATTCATTTGAAAGACTCAACTCTCTAACTCTCTCTCTTTTGTTGACTCTGCATCAAATAACTGCAGTGATGGTGCAGCTACCTTCTCCCTTCAGACATCAACTGGTTCCATAGAAGGCTTAACTGCCTTCTCCACTTCATTCGGCAGGCCTTCCAAAGGCTCCTTCCTATTTAGCATTTCAGAATCATCACAGCCGTACTGCTGTGCCTCCATCTTCTTTTCTTCCTGCTTCTCCGAGCCACCAGCAGGAAGTGTGTATGCATAATGGATTCCTGTGACTCATAAAATGAGTAGGAGAAATTCCCCAGTGCCCTGGCCAAATTTACCCTAGTCATCATGAATATCACCTCAGGTTTCCACTAAGAAGAGTACAGCGGCCAAGTGGGACAAACCTGAGAAAGAAAGAGAAAAAATAAATAAAACAAAAAAAAACCCATCAAAACCAGGATTTCTACACATCTCAGTCTGCACTAACTCTGTCTGCTTAAACCTCCACATTCTAAAATGAACAATATATGAGGAGATTTAATCCTTACAAAATGCTTCAGCCACCACCTAACTTCATGACGTACTGCAAAGAAATTTTCAGCACTTCTGGAACTTGATGGAGAACAAAAAGTTAGCAACGAAGTGCTACAAAATGCACCTCAGCCTGACACAAAACAACAGTGTTTCCATCAGAAACAAACAAGGATCAATAACTTCTTAGGTCAAAAGCAGAAGTAACTAGGGAGTAGTTTTGTTACAGATAAGGTCTAAATATCCAGCAGAATCAATCCCCACAAATATGTCTCCAAACTAAAGCCATCCTATACACTAACTAACCTTCTCACACATGACGCATGCAGCACCATGACAACAATGCACTCAAGTTCAAAATTACAGAAATTTGAGTACACTCACCTTATTATAGAACTGCAGTCTGCAAAAGCTGCCAAGGCCGTACTGGTTGTATTAAAAACCATCTATATTTATTAACCTTTCTGGTAGTAAAGCATCTCTTGCTTCTCTGTAGTCATTGGTAGAGCCATGCTTCTGCTGAATTATTTAACTTTTAAATTGTTATTCTAAGATTACTGTCCACTCTTTGCTGAAAAAAAAAACAATCTGTAGAAATGATAATGTACTTATTAAGGTTGATCATTTAAGGCAGTCTCACACTGGCTAGACCAGCTTTCAACCTCATAATCAATGAAAAGGGATTATCTAAAGCATTTTAATGCAGAAGCATTGCAGTTCCGCATTCAACAGAAGTAGCTTTGATTGGCCCATATACCAGCATACAAGCCAATCAAAGCTAAACACAGGAGCTACTCTGTTTAAGGCAGAACACAAGAGCTCTGTGTTTAACGATTTTTTTTTGGCCCCGTAGCCAGGTATATGGGCTAATCAAAAAATAAGCCTGACTTTAAATTACCCTCATTAATTTCAGTTATCTTTCTCCTGCATTCTCTGCATTTCTATATATTCCACTGACTGCAAAAGATTCCTCCCAAGGTGTAAAAAGCTTTCTACAAAAGTATATGCTTTTTGCACTTTTTGTTGTATACCTACACATTTCACTGCATATGTATTATGCCTCCCCTCTAATAATACATAGTGTACAAAGCAATGAGTCTTTAAACATCACTCGACCGCAGGGAGACATGCAGAGACTCCACAGAAGGCACTCCAGCCGAGAATCAGAATGGAGAACCATGTTGATCACATCCAACCATCTGAGGTCCTTAGGTGATGCAATTTTCTTTTCTACAGTTCTACCACTTGGTTATTTTTTTTTTTTCTCTCTAAGTAAAACACTTAAAAAAAATCAAAGCTTCAGTCTATAAAATTATTTGCATATAGGACAAACACACTTCTGTTAGTATTAGGAGCTCATTTTGGCTTTTTCTATGCAAATGATTACAGAGAACTGGCTAGCCAAAGTAGGTGGAGCCTTTCTTCTTTCCAAAATCATAGTGAAATGATGCCACTAAGCGTGACAACTAGTTTACAAACACTTTCTCCCAAAAAAAAATCAGCGATGATCATATGATAGGTAGGTACTAATCAAAGCAACATCAATGAACTGCTCAAGTATAACCAAAGCCGTCACAATGAGCAGTGTACTGTAGAAAGAGAAACAAAGTCAAAGTAGTATAACACCTTTATTTTATGAATGTAAATGTCTTATTTATCTCAACTCTCAGCAGTTTCTTCTTCATACAGAAGAGACACAGATATCAATCAAGATGAAAACAACAAATGATAAAGAAGTACTGAGGAGATGTATGGCAACTATAGCACTTAAATTGTTTCTGTAGGTCTCTAATATATGTCATATGTAGAAGGAGAAAAGAAAATCTGCACAGTTGTTATATTACAAAGTGGGAATCAGATTAAAATCTTACTGCAAACAAACATTTTAAGTTAGTTCTTTTTTAAAAATACTTAAACAACAGAGCATCTTCTTCCAGCTCACTGAAAAACTGAGCACTGTTGAATCTGACAAAAATTATGTTGCACTGAGGAAAAAACACTGGTCACTGGCAGAACAGCAAAGCGATTTTAAATTAATTTTAGCAGGATATAACACATGATCTAAAGCATCTCTTCAACTTGGACGAGCTTACTTCAAGAAATTAGTAACAGAGGCATATTTCCCTTTCATAGGCACACTTAATGAACAGCTAGGGGAACCAAACAAGTATAATTGCATCCCAAATAATGGGTAACCACAGCAGAATGATGTCTTACCTTGTCAAAGGTAATCACAACAATATAAAGTCTCACCTGCTGTTTATAAAGTTTGAGATCTGTGAGCACTGACATTGAAAGTATGTTGTATATAAACTGTAAACAGACTATGCATACCTTTGGAAACAATGTAACTCATTTAACATTGGTAGTACGCTTCTTTGCTTTACTTAAAGTGTCATGCATTTCAACAGTATGACCTCAGGATGTATTTGTGAACCTCTCTGTTTTGATATGTCTGTGCCATCTTGGCTAAGGTTATTGTGGAAATAGTTCTCCAGACCAGTCCACTTATGTGATACAAAAAAGCTAAATAGGACAGTTAAACTTGGGCTATAGCTAGCTATTAGGACATGGTCTTAGAAAAATCCACACGAGGCTTTAGTAGCATTAGTACAATCAAACCTTGGTAATGTGAGTCTGTATTACCTATTTTCTACCCCAAACCTGAAATTGTGCAGCTTAAATAAACCTAGAGCTTCCTTTTATACTTTATTTATGTCACTGGTGCTAGCTATATGCTTATCTGTTATCTCTTGGAAAAAAATGTGTCTGCTGAAGGAAAACCAGTAACCAAAAAAAAAAAAAAATCAACACACCAAATACTTCCTCTCTGCCTGGTATGCAGGAAAAAAGCCACAACACGTTAAAAACCACAAATGTTTTAATGTAAAAAACTTCTTCTGTCCAAAACACCACAAAATGGTAATCAGTTAAGAGCTTTTATCCTCTAGATCAACTGGGACTTCATCAGAACTAAAAAAAAAAGTACACTTGACTGGGTCTATCCGTTAATTAATGACAAGTAATAAAAATGTATTTATTCACGTTTAATACTTTTATAAGGATATTTATGTTTTGGAATTAATTTCATTTGACAGATCATATTAAATTTTATTAAATTATTAAATTAATAAACTTTTGAATCTATTATTTCTTGGAATGTATTATCATTTGGTGGTTATTGATTTGACATGTATATTTAAGAAACATGACACCAGAGGCCCCATTTGTTTTTAAATGCAAAATCCAATGTATTTTTAGTTCTGATGAAGTCCCAATCTAATATTTCTTCCTAGATTTGTTAGCATGTTTAACATGCAGGCTGCACTTAGATGCAATGGTTATACTATCAATATATGCCTCTAGCTGTAGCTGCCAAGCATTAGATTTAGGAGGGGAGATGATGCATTAGTACAAGTACTGGAGTAACCATCTTGTAAAACTTCTGCACACAGCAAATTCTTTCATTTATATGTGCGTTCTATGCATCCCTGGTAAACATCTGATTGTTGTCACTAAAATAAGGGTCAGTGATGTCTAGTACAATACGGAGTACCTGACTGTTTGCATTTGTTTTAAACCAGTAGATGCCCTCCTTGTGTGGACTTTTTCATATAAGTACAATGACTTAGGTGATCAAAACCATTGAACAGGATGCTTCCTGGTACTTTTAGCAGCAAAGTCAGTAAATAACCCTTCCCTTACTTACCTTTAAAGGGTAAAAGAAAAGGTCTAAAATTGGATGTATTTAATACATGACATCTCACTCTTGTAATTCATGCAGCTAGGTAATCCATGCAACCAATGATCCCAAATTTTATAAATTACTGAAGGTCGAGTGAAACAGTCTACGATGAGAGAAGAAGAGGAGCCCACCCTAGAATAAGTAA
This sequence comes from Protopterus annectens, assembly GCF_019279795.1. Taxonomy (NCBI): domain Eukaryota; kingdom Metazoa; phylum Chordata; order Ceratodontiformes; family Protopteridae; genus Protopterus; species Protopterus annectens. Next base: position 663,660,111 of record NC_056736.1, on the reverse strand, counting down.
GAACAGCATAAAGGAAAATGACGTCAGGGAAATCAGCAGGCTCAGATGAGTTCACAGGAGATATTATAAAGATGCTGGATGAGATAGGGGAGAAATGGCTCCTAAGGGTACTGATAGTGTGGACAGGAAGGCGTATCCCAGATGACTGGAGAATAAGCACACTCATGCAATTGTACAAGAACAAAGGGGACATCCACAACTGTGGGCAGTACAGAGGCATCAAACTCCTATCACATTGCATGAAAGTTCTGGAAAGAGTGATTGATAAACGGATGTGCAGAGCAGTCAAATGTCAGATGAGCAGTTTGGATTAGATCAGGATGTAGCACAATTGACCTGATGTCTGCAGTGCGACAGATACTTGAGAAGAAGCTAGAGATGAGGAGTGAGTCCAACTGGGCATTCATAGACTTGGAGAAAGCATATCACAAGATCCCAAGAAAGCTGATCTGGGCAGTACTGCGATGGTTTGAAGTTCCAGAAACACTAGTAGAATTAGTGCAGGGTATGTACAAGGACCCAATAACTCAGGTATAGGCAGTGTTTGGCCTTACAGAGAGGTTCCCAGTGGGAGTGGGTGTACACCAGGGTTCAGCTCTGAGCCCACTGCTATTCATACTGGTGATGGACTACATTAGCAAACAGGTCGCAGGGGACAGATCAACAAAGTTGCTGTATGTAGACGATATGGCATTACAGGCAGACTCTGAGCTAGAACTTCAGCAAAGGATAAGAGAATGGAATGCAAAATTGAAGGCAAATGGGATGAAACTAAGTACAGATAAGACAGTGGTAATGGCAGCAAATTGGGGAAATCAGAAGAAGCTGAGAATAGAGATAGAAGGGAAGATAGTGGAACAGGTAAACAGCTTCAAGTATCTGGGATGGGTGGTTGAGGAAAAGGGAAGTCTCAATGAAGAGGTCAAAGCTAGAATTAGATGGGCTGCAGCCAACTAGCATAGAGTGTCAGGTGTAATCTATGACAGAAGAATGCCAAAGAAGCTGAAAAGTAAGGTGTACAAGACAGTGGTGCGACCAGTACTACTGTATGGTACATAAACCTGGGCAGTAAAGGCGGAATGGCTGAAGAAGCTAGAGGTGATGGAAATTAACTGCCTGAGAATGGTGGTAGGATGCACACTGTGGGACAGACGAAGAAATGAGGACATAAGAGCAGAAGTCAAAGTATCTCAAATTGCAGAAAAGATCAAAGACAACAGATTACAGTGGTTTGGGCACATGTGCAGAAAAGCAGAAGACAATCTGGTGAGGAAGATTTGGGACAGATAGGAAAAAGGTAAGAGGAAACGAGCATGTCCAGCAAGGAGGTGGATGGATTGTGTGAAAGAAGATCTGCGACAGTCAGGCATGAGTGTTAAAGGAGGCAGGAGTCTGGTACTGAATCAAGAGAGTTGGTGAGAGTCAACACGATATCTTGACCTCAAGTAGAAAAAATGGGATAAAGGGGGCTGATGATGATGATGATGATGAAGGTTGAGTGAATAATCTGAATTCAGTAGCAACATTCTAAAAAAATAGGTAACACTGTAGGTTTTTGTTGCAACCATTAGATATGGGAATATAACATAGGAGTATCAGGTGATTCAATTTTTATTAGTTTATTTCCATTATTATCCATTTTGAAGGCATGAGAAGTTTTTCAAAATATTGGGTAAATAGTTAGAGAAGCTACAATTACCATGTCTATTGTTGTAGCCATCATGCTGTAGATGCAGCAGACGATTCCTAAAAGCTCCCTCTAGTGCTCAATTGTTTGATTTCTCTAGTGCTCAATTGTTTGATTTCCTCTCAGTTCTCATCTGAAAGCTGTTTTAATTCCAAGATATCCTTTAGGATTTTGGCAACTAGAGATGCCAAGACATTGAGTTTATCCTCTGAGCAACATAACAGTTCTTTTGCTGGTAGGTTTGAGAAGTATGTTCACCATCAGTCTTGGTAATCATTTCTATACTGAACTGTAACTTAGTAGGTGAACTACACTTCTTAATTAAATTAAATATTATTAAGTCAGCTTAAAGGGTGTGCTGAAACTGTAAATAATAATGGGTCTATATTAGAACATCGACTTTTTAAAACGTTGAATGTTCTAATATCGACCCCTATTCAGCAAACGCTGACAATATCGAACATGCAGAACAGCAAATTTTTTCCCAGGGAAAAAATTTGCTGTTCCGACACACATACACACAACACAAACACACCAAACAGCAATCCACACACATACACCTAAAATCCTACATCTAACCCTACACTAAACTGCACACACACCACTAGCTATCCACTTACCTTAACCCAAACCCTAATCCTAAGGTCCGTCACTATCGCACACTCACCTCATCCACGCCCTAACCCTAACTCACCTACCCCATTCCCTAACCCTCACGTCCACACAATCACACACTTACCTGATCCCGACCCGTAACTTTCCAACACAGTGCTGAACATACTAAAGTCACAGGAACAGCCAACAGAATTCCTTCCCTAGGAAGAAATTCGGTGTTCTGCAGCTTTGCAATTTTCAGCATTCACTGAATAGGGGTCGATATGAACATTCGAAGTTGTGAAACTTCGATGTTCAAATATAGACCCAATAATAACAGCACTTGAGCAGAAAGCTAATATATTGGCTTCACTAGACAATCTCGAAATACTGAAATGTCGAATTTCAGTATTTTGAGACTGAATAGTCGAACAGCCACATACCCGAACATGCAAAACTGCGAATAGCACAATCGCGACCATACACACACACATACACCTACCTAACTACACTAAAACAAACAAAACAACACGCACACAAACACACACACACACACACACACACACACACACACACACACACACACACACACACACACACACACACACACACACACACACACACACACCTACCCTACCTATAAGCAGGGGGGCAAGCCCCCCTGCACCCCCCATGTGGGGGGCTGTGCTCCACACACACACCCTACTTATATATACTAACTCCGAGGTTGCACTAAACACAGATACACAAGAAACACCACTACACACACTTACACACACTAACATCCCTAACCAATACCCTTACACAAAGACCACTTACCTAAAACCCCAGATAAATCCACAAACCACACCGCATGTCACAGACGCTGCACCACGATAGCAGATTCGGCATTTCCATAGTCAATATACTGCAGTTTTGCTTAACTGCACTTTCGTGTATTCAGTCTCGACGTACTGAAATTCGGCATTTCAGCACATCGAGATTCTCTAGTGTTTCCAATACATCACACTGCCATCATGCAGAAGGCTAGCCCCACCCCCAAGGTCTCTACATACTGAATACATTATTTATTATATTATTAATGTTGTCACCAAATTTTAGTTTTTACTGTTAAAGTGTCAAACTATTTTACAAAGGTGACTTGTTCTGTGAATTGACCATTATTGGAGACAGCGGGTAGACCTTGGTTATAATGTAAGGAAATTTTTAGAGGGAAAATAGCATGGTTTAGTTTTGTTGCATTTAGAAAGAAGGTTAATGTTGCAAGCTAGTTTTCAAGACACTTAAATTTAAGGTGAAGATACTGTGATGGAGTTTCTTGTATGGATGAGAATGGGGTCTGCATATTGAGTAAGCCTTGCTCCTTTGTGGGGCAGCCAAGTGTAATTAATGAATAGAAAACATAATAAGGGATTGACAGCTTATCCCAGTGGTATACCACCAATGATTAATAATGGTGAGAGTGAATCATTCCATTTTATGAAGGAACTTTTATGATGTTCAAAATGGGTCTATATTAGATTGTGGAAATCTTCTTTCATCGATGGCTTGTTCATTGACCCCTATCCATTGAATCTAACTTCAGAAAACATTGAAATGTTTTACAGGGTAAGTAACCAATTGACCACTACCCCACCAAAACACACATCACACTAAATCAAACCCACTCAAGTGGGGGGCTTTGTCTCCCACACCACCCAATGTGGGGGGACACCACTCAACTATATATACCAACTCTGTGATCGCACAATAATGGGGATAAGGGCAAAGTTGTGATGTTGGTCAGTTGGTTACTTACCCTGTAAACAATTTAGATGCTCACTGAAGTTAGTTTCAATGGATAGGGGTCAATAAATAAGCCGTCAATGAAAGAATATTTTGATGATCAAATATAGACCCATTCAAAATTAGTAGTAAAATATGAGAAGTCCCTCTGCTTCTTGTTTTCATGGGCCAATACTTAAGTTTGAGGGCATGTCTGGTATGGGGATTTAGAGGTAGCACCACTTTCATTGCAGTCAGTGTTGTCCTTCTGACCCCATCTGACTGGGGCCCAGACACTCAAATGAACAGCTTTCTCCTTAATGTGAAGTAAGTGGGATGAGAAGCATCAAACTCCATATCTGGAGCCATGTACTCTCCTAGAAAAGAGTGGATCCTTCTCTTTAGGTTGAAGGAGGGACAGCAGCTTGCTTTAATAGAGAACCATCATTACCATGAGATCATTTTCAAGAGTGACATCAAGGCAGAGTATGAGCTGATAAGCTGACTTGGCCAGTGGTTGTAGCATTTTGGGTATAGAATCAGTCCGTGGTGGTCAAGAAAGAATTGAGTTCCTGGACAAAACTTTCAGTTTGCTGTTAAACTTACATCCACTCTGCCAGCTGTGGTAATAAACTCTGGCTAGTGACGTAAAGACTGGGGGCAATGAAGTGTCTCCACAAGGTCACCATGCCTACTCTCCAGCATAGAAGGAGACTGGGAGTATGAGTCAGCTTTGTAGAAGAGTCATACCTTAGTGTCAAAAGATGCCAGAAGGAGCCTTACAAGCTCCCATTAGAATCATTGCAGTTGTGGCTTACTACAAGCAGTCTTCAGCCCAGGCTCAGAGCATTCTAAAAATATTATATATTTTGGCTGGTTGGAAACAATTGTGGTCCCACAGTAAGAGTTGCAATTTGCTGCTGGAGAAAGAGAATATGGCAGACCCTGCTTACCCTACTGAATCTACAACCTTCAGCAAGAAAAGAAGTAAAAAGAAAAATATTTAAACAATAGCACTCATCTTTGCTATGCTTATTATGGATTCAATAGTTTTAGACCTAGTCTACATGAATATATATGCTTAATATTGTGTCTATCAGACAAAAGATTTCAAAGTTATTCAACTGAAAACTGTTAATTTCAGACTGAGCAGCAAAAGACAGTCAACAGCACAGAGTCATGGGAGTCTACAAAAAGTTAAAAATCTATCTATATCAATCAAGAAAGATAAAACTCTATCTATAGCAATCTAGTTACCTATCTATCTATCTATCTATCTATCTATCTATCTATCTATCTATCTATCTATCTATCTATATAGGTTCATAGGTGTTTACGAGGCTAATGACCACAAGGGCCTTTTTTAGCCTAGCCATGCATCCCATATCTCTGAAAAGTTCTGATACCCTTGATAAGTGTAAGCAGGGGTTTGGGAGATTAACCATTTACAGGTTACCTGTGTCCATTTGAGACATAGGTGCCAAACCAGGGATGAATATCCAGTTTCCCATCCAATTGTCCAAGTTGCACTTGAATTAGGTTAGGGAGGAACTCTGCTTCACATGGATGGGGAGTCTGCTCCATAGATGTGGTAGTCTCTGGAATACATACCTATCTCTCCAGTCGGACCTATTTATATCACAGGCAAGGTTTAAGTCTTTAGAATGTGTAATTCTGGTGCTGTTTGTTTTGTGGATATGCAGGAGGTCCATCAGCGTGTGGTATGACAATGCCCTGTATGCCAGGCATAGATCACCTCTTAAAAGCCTGTAGGAGACAGAATACAGGGATAGAGCCTTGCGGTAGTCTACATAGAACATTTTACTTACACCCTGTATTCTTGTACTGAGGAACCTCTGTGGACATTCCAGTTGTTGGATATGCCTGGTTAGGTACATACCAAAGGGAGCATTGTACTAAATGATAGGTCTGATGAATGTCAAATACAGTGGAACAATGACTTCCTTGGACTTAGATACCATAGCTTTGTTTATAAGTTGTGCAATATAGAATGATTTCATCACCACTGTAGACACTTGATGGTCAAAGGCTAGATTACTATCTGTGTGTGTCCCTAAGTCCCCGACTAATGGGTCAGCTGTAATGGGTGTGTTGTCAACATGATAGTTACCAGGGAGGGATGACTTCCCAAAGGATACTATTATGCATTTCTTGGCATTTAGTTTTAGTCCATAGCTCTGACACCAGTTGTTTGTCTGTGTCAGCCCCTCCTGGAGAATATTTGTGTCAGTGTGAGATTCAATGACAACTCCTAATTTGCAATCATCTGCAAACTTCATTCAACCCAAATCTGCACCTAACCTGCTGTTCTTTGTAACTCACATGTTTGGCTAGGGCATTGGTGGTATTGCCCTTACCAATAGCATAGATCTATTATATTAGTAATGCAATACCACCAATTAATTTATAGTACACTTTTTTGCATCTGCAAACTTAGTCAGCCAGAAACCACTGATATTGGTCTTGACATCTGAGAAGTAAATGCCAAAAAAGGAGCAGTCCAAGGACTGATCTCTGTGGGGCACCACTTGTGACTGGCCTCTTTGTAGAGGTGGATTTCGCAATTCTAACTTCCTGGGTCCTGTCTGTGAGCCAGTTGGCTATCCTCCGGGTGACATACGGGTTTGTACCTAAACTCCTGAGTTTGTCAACGATGCCCGAGTGGGGTATTGCGTCAAATGCCTTGGCCAGGTCAAGATAGGCAGTGTGAACAATTTTCCCCTTTACTCCTTCTCTCTCAAGCAGAAAACAGAAGTACTAATTCCAAGATTAAGACTGTAAGGTAAAATGTGGGCTCTCCAATGGTGTTGGTCTTGCAATAGATGTCTCAAGGTAAGATGGAAAAATGGTTTATCCTAAACACTGCAGTGTACACTAAGCAGTTAGATATGAACATGGGTAACTTAAGTTTTAGCTGTCTAAGTGGAGAGCCACTATTTTTAAAAGAGCAATATAAATTGAAAGGGGGTTGGCACTTTGTATTCTGATACTATGGAATACAGTGGGATTGTCAATAAATTTAAATAGTTGAAGGGGACTGATTTTACAAAATGATAGTTTTGTGCAGTCAGTGAAGGAGAGAGGGAATGCGATATATTGTCAAATTAACATAAGGGGCAGGCAACTAGAAAGACATTGATGTTTAAGAACACAACAGTAACAGGGTGGGAGAGTGTAAAAAAATTCAAAATTCTGTCTGACTCACAAGAGATATAGCTGTGGTCTCCCTTCAAGTTTTAATATGCAATTAAAAGCATATATATATATATATATATCAAAATGTATTAAACACAAAAACACTTCCAGCACCCTTGAATAAATATTTCCTTTCCAGTTTTATTTTTTCAGTAAAGTTGGCAACATCAGCAAATTAGCAGGATCCAAAATGGTTTCAGCTACAAGCCTTCTTCTGCGGATCTGAAAGAAATGTTTATAAACTTTAAATATTTTTCATCATCTAATATGCCAAACAAATTCAAAACACAAACTATTTTGCAGAATGTTATAAACATTGTATGTCCCTTCCAGGATATAAAAGTATCCAAGATATGTTTACCTATTTTTTTTAATTTCTCCAGATATTTTGGGTTTCTAATACCATGATGGGAATGGATCCCACTCCTAAGTCAAAGTATGATTAAAGCTCATGAAATTGGTATTGTTTCAGTCTTTGATATCAGCCAGAAGTCCTCTTCGCAGCACCCACAATGTGCCCAGTAATGACTCCTTCTGCAATTCGTACAGAGTTACATGTACTGGTAACATATCTAAATATGACTGAAGATTCTTTTTTATAAGAACCATTGCTCCCGCTAATATTGGGATTGTCTGGTTATCTTTCTTCCACATTGCTCTCATTTCTGCCTGCAAATCCTGATATTTTATGACTTTGTACCTCTCTGTATGCAAGACACTTTAGTCGCTGGGTGTAGCAATTTCAATAATCAGAGCTACTTTTGTCTTCTTTTCTTGGACCAGTATATCCAGTTTTCTAGCATCTATCTTTTGAACTGTTGGTAATGAATGATCCCACGTGATACAAACATTATCATTTTCTATGATGCTTTGTAGCTCATGTTTCCAGTGTTTTTTCAGCCACTTCAGTACCATAATGTTTGCACAATCCCCAGTGCAACAATCTTGCCACATTATTATGCCTTTCAGTATACAGTCCTTCTGCTATTAGTATGTCACAACCAGCAACAAGGTGTGTGACTGTTTCCAATTCAGTTTTACAAAACCTACATTTGTCTGTTTCTCCCACATGTTCAATGGACTTTGTAAACCAACGTGTATGTAGCCCACTATCTTGGGCTGCCAATATTAACCTTTCATCTCTTTGGTTTGAATTCGCCTCTCCTTAACCATTCCTGCATTCGTTCCTGATCAACATGAGGCTGTTCCAGAACTTTTCTATACTTGCAACTATATTTATGCATTTCCACATTTCTTGCGTCTCATCTGATCCTTCATCTTATATTCTTTCTTTTATTTGTTGGCACATTTCAGTTGCTGCCTGATTTTTATCTACTGGTTTGATTTCCATTTCCAATTGACACCGATATGCTTCTGCTAGACTAAGCAGGGAAGCCATCTTAGATTTATTCTCCTTATGCTTCAAAACTTTCACTGTCTTTGGGTCTTGTGAGGTCAGCAGATATGTGTGGAGTTCCATGATTGCAGATCTGTACATGTAATCAATTTCAAGGAGGCCCATCCCTCCTTTGGAATGGGGAATATATAATCTTGGTATGCACTGATTTTTATAAATCATTTGGTGAGCATGAAGCATCCTTTTCCTATCTAATCTATCCAACACATTTTGGGGCCAGTCAATCACTACAAAATTGTAAGTTAGGACAGGAAGAGCAAATTAGTTTATAGCTTGGATTTTCTTCCTAGATGTCAACACTGTTTTCAGGATTAAGTCTTCTAGAGTATTCCTTACTAAATTTTATTCGCATTTGTTCATGTTTTATTGCTGATCCTTCATCAGTTCTCAAGTATTTATACACTCCCTCTTGCTCAAGTTCTTTTATATCACATTCTTGTCCCAAACTGATGTTTTCCTGGTGCTGCAGTTTTCCTGATTTAAAGGTTGCTTTTGCACATTTATCAAGACCAAATGACATTCTTATATCATTTGAAAACGTTTTGACCACTTGCAGTTGTGCTTCAGTTCCTCATCTGATAAGCTATACCATTTTAAATCATCGACAAACAGAAGACGAGAAGTTTTTACACTTTCTTGTTTTCTAGGAGTTAAATTATAGTCATGGCCTAAGCTGTTAAGTAGACACCTTAATGGGTTAAAGGCAAGGCAGAATAGCAGTGGTGAAAGAGAGTCACCCTGGAATATCCCCCTTTGAATTTTTATCCCTGGAATAATAATTTGTCCTTTATCATGGCTTAACTGCGAAGTGGCCTGTCACGGTTTCATGGTCACTGTAATGTAGCCAATCAGTGCAGGGTGTATTTTATACATTTTTCAGCACATGTATGTCAGTATATTGAAAAGTCAGCATATCAAAAGGCAACTGATTGACCACAATTGGTTGGACAGCTGTCTAGCTAGGAATGGAAAAAATAAAAATCAAACATTGCTTATGCAGAGGGACAAGCCCCACCTGCATCTTCAGCACCACCTGCTAAATATATATATATATATATATATATATATATATATATATATATATATATATATATATAGACACACACACACACACACACACACATATATATATATATATATATATATATATATATATATATATATATATATATATATATATATATATACACAGTGGATATAAAAAGTGTACACACCCCTGTTAAAATGCCAAGTTTTTGTGATATGAAAAAATGAGACCACAATAAATCCTTTCAAAAGCTTTCCCTCCTTTAATGTGACCTATAAAGTGTACAATTCAATTGAAAAAAAAAAAACAATTTGTTAGGGGAAAAATATAAAAAATGTACAATAAGCTGGCTGCATAAGTGTGCACATCCTTAAACTAATACTTTATTAAAGCACCTTTGATTTAATTACAGCATTCAGTCTTCTTGGGTAGGAGTCTATCAGCATGGCACATCTTGACTTGGCAATATTTGCCCACTCTTCCTTGCAAAAGCACTCCAAATCTGTCAGATTGTGAGGGCATCTCTTGTGCACAGCCCTCTTCAGGTCACGCCACAGATTTCCTATTGGATTTAGGTCTGGGCTCTGGCTGGGCCATTCCAAAACTTTAATTTTCTTCTGGTGAAGCCATTCTTTTATTGATTTGGTTGTATGTTTGGGGTCATTGTCATGTTGAAAGGTGAAGTTTCTCTTCATCGTCAGCTTTCTAGCAGATGCCTGAAGATTTTGGGCCAAAAGTGACTGGTATTTGGATCTGTTCATAATTCCCTCCACCTTGACTAAAGCCCCAATTCCAGGTGAAGAAAAGCAACCCCAAAGCATGATACTGCTACCACCATGCTTTACCATGGGGGTAGTGTTCTTTTGGTGACACGAAGTGTTGTTTTTGCACCAAAAGTACCTTTTAGAATTGTGGCCACAAAGTTCAACCTTGGTCTTATCAGACCATAACACATTTTCCCACATGATTTTGGGAGATTTGGTGTATTGTTTTGCAAATTTTAGCCGGGCTAATAAAAGACTTCTGTCTTGCAACCCTACCCCATAGTCCAGACATATGGAGAATACGGGAGATTGTTGTCACATGTAATACACAACCAGTACTTGCCAGAAGTTCCTGCAGCTCCTTCAGTGTTGCTGTAGGTCTTTTGGCAGCCTTCTGAACAGTTTTTGTCTTGTCTTTTCATCAATTTTGGAGGGATGTCCAGTTCTTTGCAATGTCACTGTTGTCCCATATTGTCACCACTTTTTGATGACTGTCTTCACTGCTTTCCATGGTATATCCAATGCTGTGGAAATTTTTTTGTACCCTTCTCTTGACTGATACCTTTCAACAATGAGATTCCTTTGATGCTTTGTAAGCTCTCTGCGAACTATGGCTTTAGCTGTAGCAGGCAACTGAGTAAATGTCAGGAAAATCCTACTTGGACAGCTGAACTTTATTTGGGGTTAATCAGAGTCTCTTTAATTGATGGCAGGTGTGCACTCAAGAAGACTGAATGCTGTAACTAAGTCAAAAGGTGCTTCAACCAAGTATTAGTTTATGGGTGTGCACACAACTGCAAAGTATTAGTTTAAGGGTGTGCACACTTATGCAACCAGAGTATTGTAAGTTTATTTTTTATATTTTTTCCTGAACAGATTTGTTTGCTTTTCAATTGAATTGTACAGGTTATAGGTCACATTAAAGGTGGGAAAAGTTTTGAAATGATTTCTTTTGGTCTCATTTTTTTATATCACAAAAACATGGCATTTTAACAGGGGTGTGTACAATTTTTATACACAAGCACAACAACTCCAAGATCACACTACATTGGTGGATAGTAGACAGGGCATATTTCCCAGTCTCCACTGTACACTGTGTGTGTGTGTGTGTGTGTGTGTGTGTGTGTGTGTGTGTGTGTGTGTGTGTGTGTGTGTGTGTGTGTGTGTGTGTGTGTGTGTGTGTGTGCGTGCAAGGCAGGTGTGTGTGTGTGTGTGCGTGCGTGTGTGTGTGTGTGTGTGTGTGTGTGTGTGTGTGATTCCAATGAAAAAACTCTTAAAGGTACAACTTTGAGAGTCCTGAGTATTCCTTAACTTTTAAATAAAAGATTTACTAATTCAGGTCTATTAGTACCAAAGCTCAATTCAGTAAATCCAAAAGACAACACAAGAAAGTGGTTCTACCCATAGGAAAGAAGGGTAATTTTATTCCCAAGAAAGGTAATTTTATTACCAAATGATAAATGCTTTCACCTTAAGTATAGCACTTCATTAAATTTATTTTGTACATTCAAAAGCAGTGCATGAGGGGCACAGCCAAGATGTGCTCTAGTTAAAAGCAGTTTTCTTCAGCTCTGCCAATTCAGAGATTTATAACAGGATTTATATTTTTTAAACAATCCCAATACATTTTTTTTATACAGTATATGATACTTGTAAGTATCTCATGGGATTGAATTAAAATATTTTTTTACAAATTTTGAACTTTAACTGTGAAACAGAATTCTGATTGTTTTTTCCTCTCATCACTCTGGCTAAAGATTAGCTTCTCCAAGGCTAATTCTCAAGAGTCTGCACTTCATAGGTTCATAGGTAGGCACTAGGCTATTGGCCCAAGGGCCTAATTAAGCCTAGCCAACAAGGTTCTCTAGCTTACGCCACCCAAGGTAGTTATTTTCCTGTGCCCCTGTAGGGCAGAGCCACATAAGTGATCCCCGGGGTGAATTTTCTATTTCCGATCCACTCATCAAGATTTTTCTTAAAGAGTGCTAATGAGGAACTTTGTTTGCAATAGATGGGTAGCTTGCTCCAGAGTATGGTAATTTCATTTAACATAGCGAAACAGTAAAAAGCAAAGGAGATCTTGCTTTCTCCATTGCTTTTGGCCACAGCTCTGATGTACTGCGTAGGCATGCGCAGTACATCAGAACTGCCATGGATACCAGTCAGCTGCGGAAGGGCAGCAAAGAGGCATTATACAATGCCATTATTTAAGAAAAGTAATTATTTCTTTTCTTAAATAATGTCATAGTATAACAGCAATAACCCACTTCGCCCTCGGGACCAAACCATGCCAACCGTGGGTAAATCCCGCATTACCCACACCCAGGCATGGGTTATTGCTATAATAAAGTCCTGAAACCAGCAAATCTGGGATCTAGACTATTGTAGTATAAGAAAAGGCAGGAAACAAGCAAGACAGATGGTATTTTTTTTTTTATTTTTTTGTGAAATTAAGCAGAAAAATGCAATGTAATTGTAAATATGCACAGAAAAGGCTATCACACTTCAGTGTGAAGCCTACAGTAGTAAATCCAGTTAAAATTATTAACTTTAACCTGAAATCAAAGTGCACAAACAGTAAAACAATTTAACAGTAAAATGCAGCAGATTTAAAAAAGAATTAAAATCTCTCCTATCAAATATTCAGTAGCTGTCACTGAAGATAGACAGAATGGATACAAAACTACACAATTTTAAGGACAAGTACTCAAAGCAGATGGAGATGATACATGAAGACTTACAACAACAGAAATCTCAGATTTTAAGATTTGAACAAGCACTAAATGACACTGATGGAAGACTGAAGGAGAGAATAATATTAAATGTTTATTAAAACAAAACTTTTTCCTTTAGCTTAAAGCTGATGATTTAGAAAACAGGTCACGCAGGAATAATATAAGAATTTTTGGACTTTCTCACAATATTGAAGGTAACAGCATGGTTAATTTTTAACTACTTGATTGCCTAAAGTATTAGATCTTCCTGAAGTCATCAAAAGAGTGCACAGATCCTTAGCTTCTTCTTTAACTAATAATAGTACCACTAGTAAATCTGTAATAGTAAGATTCCTTTCCACTCAGGACAAGGATTTAGTGCTTAAAACTGCATGGTCCAAGTCACCCATCAAAATTAATGACAGCATCATTCGTTTTGACAATGACTACTCACCTGTTGTTATTTTGAAAAGGAAATTATTTTTGTCTCTGATTAGAGAACTTAAAAAGGAACAAATAAAATCTCATCTTCTGTTTCCTGCTAAACTGACGCTTTTTTTGGCTGATGGTCCTAAAACTTTTGATGACCTAGAATCTGCTGTTGCATATATTACATCTAAAAAAATAATAGATAAAAGGAAAGAAGACATGGAGTGGGCTAGTGCTTTACTGAAAAGAGCTGCAGAAAATAATTCCTGGAAATTATCTGATAAAAAAAAGAAGTTGAAAAATAAGTGACTTTTCTTATTACTTCCATCTGTGGTATGAAAGAACTCTCTAGCTCATTTGGTTATTTCCCATTTCTCAATTAAAAAAAATGTTTTACTAAGATTTATTAAACCTACCCTTTTCATTCATATATGGTAGATATGCCACCTAGAATCATTCATAATGTATTGGAGCATTTATTAGTTGTTTTTTTTTCTATTTTGATTGAGAAAGTAAGATTTTAAGATTTTAAAGAGTAATGGTGAGTGTGAAAGAGAGGTGAAGAAGAGAGTACAGGCAGGGTGGAATGGGTGGAGAAGAGTGTCAGGAGTTGTTTGTGACAGAGGGGTACCAGTAAGAGTGAAAGGGAAGGTCTACAATGGTGGCATTGACAAAAAAGCAAGAGTCAGAGCTGGAAGTGGCAGAGTTAAAGATGTTAAGATTTGCACTGGGTGTGACAAGGATGGACAGGATTAGGAATCAGTATATTAGAGGGTCAGCTCAGGTTGGACGGTTTGGAGACAAAGTCAGAGAGGCGAGATTGCATTAGTTTGGACATGTGCTGAGTAGGGATGCTGGGTATATTGGGAAAAGGATGCTAAGGATGGAGCTGCCAGGTAAGAAGACAAGAGGAAGGCCTAAGATAAGGTTTATGGACATGGTGAGTGAGGACATGCAGGCAGTTGGTGTGACAGAGCAATATGCAGAGGACAGGAAGAAATGGAAACAGATGATCCACTATGGTGACCCCTAATGGGAACAGCTGAAAGAGAAGAAGAATATTGAAAGATATTGATCTGTGAGATGTACAAAATGGCTTATTAGTCATCTAACCTGGAAGAATACACCTTCATGAAATCATATGTGGTAATATTTATTTATGTATATGGATGGGGTGTTAGACTGTCTGTTAATGTTATAGAAATATGTAATAGTTAAGAGGCATAGCTTCCAGGATGCAGTTGTAGATTTACTAATTGTAAATGTCCTTCTTTTAGACCTGTAAGTCATTTTCTTTTGTATATTTATGTTACAGGAAGTTGACTTGCGCATCTGTGCCTGGTTCTTTTTGATGGGGTGTGTTGAAATGGTGGCATTTGAAATTTTACAATGGTGTCTGCAGTCCTGACTCTTATTCTATTCAGGCTTCGTATACATATATACACTTGATTGATTTCTTGTATATCCTTATGGTTGAAATGTGTTTGTTTTTATTCAGGGTGCTGTATTTCCTATTATAGTAATAGGCATGAACTCTTCCTTTGTTTATGTTTGTGACTGGCATACCCTTTTTCCTGCTGGAATTAGTTTTTAGTCCACTTTTGTCATCTCTGGCACCCAAAGAAGTCAGTTGCGAGCTATCTTGAGTCTTGAACAGCTCTCCACAAGTCTGTGCAGTTACGGAGCCTTCAGGAAACACATCATGAACTTTAACCCTGTAATGAGTCACCTGAATAGAATGTTGTAATGATGATCGAGGAATGCATTAATCTCAAAAGAGCAAAGACTGCATTTTATGCGATATGTATGCTTCTCTTGTTTTTTTTTAAATATCAGTTTGCTTATGTTTGTGAGATGTTAACAATAGCACTCTAATAATGAATTTGACTGTGTTAACCATCCTCTTCATAGATATGAAAAGCAGAAAAGGAAAAAAGGGGGAAAAAGAAGAATTAAGCATTGCACTGCCTTCTCTGCATTCTATTAAAGACTATCCCCCGGAATCATGAAGCTCGGCGCAAGGACGGCGGCAGGCTTGCGCCGACAGTGCGGCGTGAAGATGGCGCAGTAGCACCAAATGCATATTAATGAAGGCGCGCTGCCGACACAGCCACGTGCACAGGAAAGGAGTGCGAGTGCATAGGGCGTGTCGAAGTGCCACACGGACGTGTGGAAATGGCAGCTGCCAACGTGCAACCTAAAATGCTTGCATATAACAAGTTGCAAGATAGTAATCACATCTGTCAGTGTCCGTGGATACTGAAACGTATGCAAAGCATGCAAGAAAGTACCTGCGAACACAAAGTGAAGAAGCAAACACAAATGCACGGTAGGGAATAACGGGTCCCTATCCCAAGAACAAATGACATGGAAGACCGTGTGGCCGTAGCCCAACGCAGTGTAGATAGCCATACCAAGTGGAAATGAAATGCATCATATGTTAGCGAGCCACCAGTAGGTACGTCCAGCCCAATAGTGAGGGTCACCAGCTGACCCATAATGTGAGGGAGGGTACACAGCTGGGAAGATGTGTCCATAACAAAATACACGAGAAATGTAGATATCTAGCGACCGTATATCCGAATCATATCCCGCAAGGCATGTAATAGTCACATACAAAAGGTATGTCTGTATGTCACATACCAAATGTTATAGGAAATAGAATAAGCATGTAAACGAAACAGAAGAAGCATATAAACAGCTACAACAATAAGGACACATGTAGGTTGAAAGGAACAGTATTATCCGTACCATCGACTAGGATTACCACCTGTCCCACTTTGCGAGTGACAGTCCCTCTTTGGGCAGTTGTGTCTTGACAAAAACTTGTAAAAATGGCAAATGTCCTGAGATTATAGGACAAAATTATTCCCTATACGTTATGTAATAGTTGCATTAAACAGTTTTTTTGTATCTAAATTACATAAATGTTATAAGAAACAGAATAAGCAACTAAAATGCTACAAGAATAAGCTTTTATGTAAGCAAGAATTTTAAGATCTATCCTGTGTACTGACTGTGGGTATGTGTCGGCCTGTAAAATGTGATGTTTGTACCAAGAATGTCCCACTTTGGCCAATTGAAAAGGTGGCAACCCTACCGTCGACTGTGGGGAGGTGTTGTCCACTACAGTCGGATATGTGTATGGAAGATATCCCATCCTGGACATAGGAAAAGGTGGCATCCAACCAATGAGTACAACAGGCTGCCAAAATCCGGAAGTCAGCGGTACAAGCCGAACTTGTCAGGATGTGTCACAGTCGAACGGGTAGTACCTGGGTATACCAACCATGTAATGAAAGTTAAGTATGGGCGTGTACCTATGTGTGTGAGGTATAGCATGTGGAAAGCAAACATGGCAGGGTAGTCCACACAACCATACAGGTACCTGACACATGTAGGTTATTCAATGTGTTACTCTGGCCGTGTCATGGGCCAACAACCAAAGCAGTGATGTATGGGGTGTGAGGAAACTGTCTGTGTGGGGTGGATGGGTAATGGTACAATCCTCCAAGGAGATACTGTGTTGTATGCAGAATAGGTGAACCGGAGGTGTATGAGGGAGCAGCGGGTGAAGCTGAAAGAAACACAAACACAAACACATGTATAAACAGCTGCAATACAAGCAGTGAGGCCATACTGTAGAACACAATCCCACAAACATATGAATATTGAAATGTGCGATACAAATGTATAGATATGTCACCGACACATACCCACAGATTGGTCCTGATGGAACTGGCCATAACAAATGCAACACACCTGGATGCATAATGGACTACCCAGCATCCCCTCCACATCACACAACCCGCTCCCATACCTGAACATCCACCAAATCCAGCCGTACTTGGTCTAGTGGTTTGGTGCAGCCACAGCTACACATAGTGACCACTATGCATATGGAGTAGGTAGTGTCACCCTAGGCGGTTGCAGGATTGCACACTATGTATCCCTTGCATGTAAAGCCCTCAGCACATTTCTGTAACTCCAAAAAGATGTTCGTTATTTTGCTTGTTGTGGATCTGTCCAATTTTTGGATATCCCTCATGGGATACGTAACCTGTGTAAACATTAGAACGGAAGACACGAAGTCCAGTCCTGTAGATATCTGGACAGAAGTTGGAATGTGCATTAGAGGTGCACGACACTGTCCAGCCCTAAGTGGTCATGCATAACCTACTACCCAGGATCAAACACCTGCCCATGATGCACGTGTCCCAACACAAATAAGCGGGAGAATATATTGCACACATTCACATAGTGGCAAATGGTATAAGGGTGATGAAGGCACTGACGTAAACAGGATAACCCTGATCTACTGTGTGAGGGACAAGTAATGTGTGTGTAGGTGTGACCGACCATACCTGTCAACCTCTGAGAGCAAGATATCTGGACAAAGCCATGAATAAAATTGGGGCAAAGGCCCAAAAGTAGGGACAATTTGTAAAGATTGCTCTTAGAAACTTAGAAAGTTGATAGAATAACAGTTTGTATATTGGCATTAATTTCCTGAAGAGTATGAAGTCTGAAACTCAACTGTCTGTCATTATGTTCTGACTTCAGTCTTTAATGATTAGCTACTGATTTGCCAGAAAACAATGGTGTATTACAGAGGTCCGTACATATTTACAGTAACAAACCTTCACATTTGTTTACTGTACTACTGCATACCCGTAGTTAATTAATGTCCAAAATAATAATCCTCATATAAATGCATACAGGAAATAGTCAAATGTGAATGGGAACACCCCTCACAGTGGATTATGTAGTGTAACCACCCCCACCCATATTATGTATTGCCAACATAAAAAGCTGCTGACAGGTGCCGAAACACCTGTGTCTGTAAACACAGGTAAATATTTATAAAATGGACAAATTCTGTCCATGTGCTTTGTCTGACACTTGAAGTCAGTCAGAGCAGTTCTGTTCACCAGGCATACAAGCCTAAACCCAGATCACCACATGAACACCCTGACAATCAAAGACTTGTATGTGCCAGAACTATAAGCCTTGGAGTTCTGCATATCCTTGGAGTGATTAAATATGCAGCTTGGGTCCAGAGCAGTAGGGAATAGGGAATGTGTAATATGTAGTACCGCGCTTTTCCCAGGAGGAGAATGGATGCCTGTGCTGTAAGTGAAGTGGTGAGGCATATGTTAATGTAGCTATGTACTATGGGTGTGCATATAAATGAGTCAGAACACCAATAGTATAGTGGTTACAGCATCCGGCCAACGTGAATGCAGTCCTGGTTCAACTACGACTACAGCACATATAATTTTAAAGTGTAATGAATGTGTCTGTGCTGTAAAGACATTTAAATATGTAAAGGTGAACGTGTGTTTCGCATATGTCCGTTAACTGGATTACAGATATTTTACTGGTACCGTCACAATTAATAAAGCCCATGTAAGCACAAAGACTTAGTAAACATATGTAACCCACAATAAGGATATGCAAGTGCGCCTGCACGTGTGTAATCTGCTCACAGCATAGCAAATGAATGCTGTTTTCTACACGTTATTTATATATTTATATATGGATATATATATTTGTGTATAGATATATATCCACAGACTTAAACTAAATAAATATATGAAATAAAGAATGTCCAGACATATATATATATATATATATATATATAAATATATATATATATATATATATATATATATATATATATATATATATATATATATATATACACACACAATACATTATATATACATAACAAACATATAAACATATGTCCTTGCAGATATAACACATGTACATAAATAGGTTACGTCATAGCTATTATGGATAGACATACAGACATGCAAGAAAGGTAAATACACTGCTGCTTTCCAAACCATTGCCCGGAAAGTACCAGTGTGCCAGATCTGCAAGTTTTACTCTTTAAACATGGATATAGGTGTCCTTTGCAGGACCCCAAAAATTGATCCACTACAGGCACCATTCTGTAATGATTGAAGCAAAGAAAGTCAGATCCGCAGCTACAATATAGCTGTACATGCAACAGTAGCTTGTGCAAGGGTAATAACACATGGGTTGACAGAATGTATGACATATGTCCTGATACGCGGAGAGTGGATAGTGCTTAGAAGTGTCTTCATACTTTATTATCGCACACATTAAATATGTCTTATGACTACTGTGGAGGGGTGTTAGGTATGGGAATCATGGGTAGGCAATAATGGGCCGAGGTGCCTAGGTGCTGGTTGGCACAGATTTATTAGGTCCGCCCCATGGGAGTGATTAATATTCCTATGTGGGTATAGCACACGTCTATATCTTCCAAAAATGAAGAACCCATCTACTGGATATTGTGTAAACTATTGGGGGAAGATGTAGGGACTTATAGCAGTGTCATGTAAGTGATTATCATGGACGTACATGCATACGAATAAGATGGTAACCATACCTCTCAACCATTCAGAATAAGACATCCGGACAAAGGCATATTAAAATAAGTACAAATAGGGACTATTTTAAAGATTCCTCTTATAAAGTTAGAACATTGATAGAATAATGGATAATTCATTAGTATGAATGTTTTGATGGTTATTAATTATAAAATACTAATGTCTGTCATTATTATCTAACCTCACAATCCTTAATGACTTGCCACTAATTTACCAGAAAGGCACAATATTACAAAAAAAAGGAACAACATTATAAGTCTAAGTTCGGGACATTTACCCAAAATGTGTACAGTTGAGAGGTATGAAGGTAACCCTGTCCTAAATAAATGTACAGAACTAGTGATATTAGGTGGACAGGTGTGAAGAAAGACGTGATGACAAATGACAAAACATGTATAAGTCAAAAGCATGTACCTCGATAAATGTGAATGAATACTTATGCCCTGTGATAGTCAATGTGGAAGGTTAATAGAAACAAAATAAATGTGTCCTTCAGGGTATTATGCAGTGTCCCCGATACAGTGTTCAGTCTCCCACACTCGCATGTGAGTTCTGCCACTGACGGAAAGTGCAAATACCGGCGAACACATAAGGTAGATGATAGCATAATATGTTTTGATCGAAGCACTTTACATTATCGAAATACTGAAATGTCGAATGTCATATGGTCGAGACCATATGATCGACATTTCAGTATATCGAATATGTAAAGTTTTAAAAAATAACACTTTACTTACCTTAAAATGTTACGTGCACACAGATGAAGGCTTCTTGTACGCTCTGTGTCTACGTAATGTTGTAATCTTTTTTGTGGTGTTAACAGGAAGTGGGAAATCTCCCGTTTTGCACTTCCGCATACAGCGCAATATGGGAGATTTCCCTTTTCCCCACTGTAGCACGACCTCGGAGTTGGTATATTTAAGTAGGGGGGTGTGGGGGGCACAGCAATGTTTGACTTTTTTTTTTTTTTTTCATTTTAGAAGTTCGAGTTTCCAAAACTCGATCTTTTGGTCTCGATAATATGAGGTTCGAAATTTTGGGAATTCGATCTTCTAAAGAGAATCCGTTTTGATTAGCACCTGTTGGCTTTTGTGAGAAACACAACACTCTGGGCGGGTGTGTCCTGCAAAAGGAATGTAATGGCATCTGGCCTTGTGTGTAGTGGTGTAATAAAATGATATATCTTGTATCAGAAACAGATACATGTTATAGGAAACAATATTATCGACTGTACTACTACAAGAAAAATCTGAAGGTATGAAAAGCGCTGAAGTAGTCAGTTTAGCATTGACCGCAGGTATTTGTTGACTTGTCAAATGTCACAGCTGTATATATAGTACCTATAGGGCTGTCATCTTTACAAATGATGAAAGTGGGTGCTGCTCTGTAGAAATGTCAGACGTAGCAGGTCAAAACATGCCTACAGCCATGCATACTCCACAAATAGACATATTAGCACACAGCAAAGCTTAGGCCAGGATTCATGGAGCCTTGGCCGGCGTGTACGAGTAGAGTAAGAGTAGAGCAAGGCAAGATGTCTGCCGAGCTATTCAGCAATATCCTGTAGGGGCGTGTAAGACAGCCCCTAAAACGAACGTTGCACAGACAATGTTAGGATATGCAAATTACCCCATTTGTAGGTGAAAGCTATGCAAATGATATAAATTTGCGATACATGAAACAGTAAGCTGTCCATGCAAGAGTAGAGTTATGTGCAGAAATGTACCCGGATGTTAACCGAGTTACGTTCTGCAAGTAGCTAAACGGAGCAATGTCAGCTGCAAATAAAGGATGAATTTAGTTGAAGCATGCCAATGGCCAAATATAAGGCCAGTGGCATTTCTTTCCATTGGAAATTAATAAAACTCTATTTGTTCTCCCCTGATCTCCGGTGTTTAAGCGTAGTGCAGCGGCGCAAAAATGTGCTGCGCTGTCAAAACAAGAAAATTATTTAAAATATACATACAAATTGTTATTTTAGTTAAAAGTTAGTTCACCATGCAGGTGAATGGCAAGCTGAAGACAACATGGCTACTGAGTACTGGTTGCTATGTGTGGAAGCGCTCTGTCAGAGATGTAACCAAGCATTAGCAGGCAATCCGATGCAATTGAGGCTGAGGATAGTGAATCACAATTTGTCATGCCATATGGACCAAGCCACTACAGTGTAAGAGTAGGTTAAGGGGACTATCAGAGTAGAAGATAGGTGACATCATGAGTGTGTATGTATAAAACACTGTAATCTTATCGGAGCAGTGTGTCACATGTTTGCTGTCAGTTACTCATCAGTGGAAGAGGCGTGTTATGATTTATCCTAGGTAAAGTCAGGAAACTGACGGTGTATGCCATGGATATCACTGAAGTTTCTTGCAAACCTGCTTACAGTGTGTTCACGCCTGTGCACGCCTGTAAGCCCGAGTAAGCATGTGTGCGCGCGTATCAGCCCGTGTGCGCATGTTGAAGAACGAGTAAACTAGTGTAAGAATGTTGAAGCCCGTGTAATGTCATGTAAGCCAGTGTACGCATTTGTAAGCATGTATAAATCTGTACTACACACATCACACATGTACTGCACACTCTGAAACACATGCTGCCAATACTACACACGTCAGTCAAATGGCACATGGATGGATAATAAATCTTCAGAATTAACAGTGCTGTAAACTATACTACATTGATGGTCATAGCTGCAATGCATCATGCCTGCTTACATACACCTAGAAGGATATCACACTTTGTGTTAACAACATTTTAACATTAATACAGTGCTATAAAGCCACCCTGTGCATCAGCACCATGTTAGTCTGTTCCTGCATCAATGTTACACATTACAGGTGGTGGCATAGGTGTCATCATATGCACAGGGTATGGTGTTTCTTTTCCAGACCCTGTCATTGAGCCATCAAATCAACATGTAAGTATGTGTGTGTGAGGGACAACAGTGTTTTCATGGCCCAGTGTTGATGCAATGTGTGTGTGTATGTGTTAGCCCTAGCTGTTTGTTTTATGCATGTGTGTCTGCATGTACACAGTTTCAGCATGTGTCAGCCATATACAGGAGGTTGTGAGACAGTCACAGACCGTACCTGCCCGGCTGTACAGATCGCCATTACTGGCCATGGACACCCCTCCATGCATTCAACAATATTCCAGTCCTGCACCTGTCAATGTATACACATACATTCTTGGGATCTGCATCACAACCTGTGGATAAATGGGAGTCAGTAATGTTAACCTGATTTGCTTAGTATTGTCAGTTAATACATAGTTATATGAGCCATACTCATCCTCCAAAGTAATAACCACTGCTGACTTTTGCTGAGATGTGCACACAACCGTTTAAAGGTGCTGTACTATCATTGTTTTCAATGTCCCATGTAATACCCAGCAACAGAATAAGTGGTCACTACACAACTATAACCCAGGGTCACTACAGCACACAGTATGTGCACTATCACAGAGCCATAGCAGATTTACATACATCAAAGGTGATCACGTATGGATAATGCAGCACATTCAATAGTGCTAATATCCACATACATATCTATATCTATCTACATTATATATATATATATATATATATATATATATATATATATATATATATATATATATATATATATATATACACACACACACACACACACACACACACACACACACACACACACACACACACACACACACACTTGGCAGGGTTGGGATCAGAACACAGACCTAACTACCTTATCACACTACAGCATTATGCATTTACAGAATGAGCTACCGTGATTACTAGATCACAGCATTCACACAGGCATACGTCTAGCTTGCTGGCATCAGCATCAAAGGCAAAGACGCCGTACGGATTCTATGGAGAGTGAATAGTGTAAAAGCAATGTACTGTTGTCATGCAGCAAGAAACTCACACACACACATGGCAGGATTGGGATTAGAACACAGACCTAACTACCTTATCACACTACAGCATTACGCATTTACAGAAAGCGCTACCGAGATTACTGAACACAGCGCTCCCAGAGGCATACTTCTAGGTGGGTGACATCATCCGCAAAGGCAAAGACGCCAATAGGGAATGTATGTGGTGTGAGGCATCTAAAAGCATTACTGTGTCCCCAGGCAGCTGGAAACACACACACACACACACACACACACACACACACACACACACACACACACACACACACACACACACACACACAGAGGCACACACTTGGCAGGGCTGGGAGTCAAACATACACCTAACTACCTTACCACGCTACAGCAATACGCATTTACAGAATGCGCTACCGAGATTACTGAACACAGCACTCCCAGAGGCATACTTCTATGTGGGTGACATCATCCGCAAAGACAAGGACGCCTATAGGGAATGTATGTGGTGTGAGGCATCTAAAAGCATTACTGTGTCCCTAGGCAGCTGGAAACACACATACACACACACACACACAAACACACACACACACACACACACACACACACACACACACACACACACACACACACACACACACACAGAGGCACACACTTGACAGGGCTGGGAGTCGAACATACACCTAACTACCTTGTCACACTACAGCATTACGCATTTACAGAACGCGCTACCAAGATTACTGAACACAGCACTCCCAGAGGCATACTTCTAGGTAGGTGACATCATCCGCAAAGGCAAGGACACCAATAGGGATTGTATAGAGAGTGAGCAGTCTGAAAGCATATTACTGTCCCAAGGTAGACGTAGACAAACACACGGCAGTGGTGTGATTGGGGCAACTAAATATCTACGGAGCACTACAACAACACTACATAGATATGGATGCACCACAGACAGTACACCCTGCAAGACAGTCAACCAGTGTGTTCAATGTAGGCATCCATCATGATGTTGAAAATGGACATCTGTTGCCTGGATGTCCACCATCGCTATACAGGATGTCAATGGCCATGCCTATACACAGAGGCACATCACCAACACAAGGTGTCACTGGCCATGCCCACATGCTTAGTATCTCATGTCTGTTTGGAATGTACTGTGTGTCCATCTACACAACGGCGTACTGGGCATGCTCACACAGCAGTTGCAAAGGGCCATCTTGCATGCACACAGATTCTAAACATGTAAGGGCACAGTTTGGAATGTACTGTGTCCAACTACACAATGGCGTACTGGGCATGCTGACACACTTAGCAGTTGCAAAGGGCCATCTTGCATGCACACGGATACTAAACACGGAAGGGCACAGTATGGCATTACTGTCCTCACGTACATGAAGGCCACTCACATGTATCGACCAGTACACACTTGGGAGCCATCACAGATGTCTGAGGTGCAGATCACAGAGGTACACACCACAGTCTACAATGTAGCCCTCAGACATCACCATGTCGTTGGACCAGCAATACACAGCCATACATCAACACAACACTGTGTGACTCATGACCAGTGGACTGTACATAGGTGTGCAGCAACTGTGCAGACTACACATGTACCGACAGGGTTCCATCATGTGTTATGCATTGCAGTGATACCACTGTACATAATCAGGTAGGCTCTACACATACCAGGGGCCCTGGGTCTTACACAGCTGTGACAGATGACTGTCGCTGTACACCAACAAACACACATGTTTGGATATGTCATACATGTAATTGCAGTAGATATGTGCATGGACCACACACACAACACATATGTACATAGCATAGCTTCTGCTGTCCTCCATGCAGACAAGTACAGCAATCATATGCACGCAAATGGAAGGTGGGTCCATGGCTATTGAATGCTAACAGTACATGAGGTAGCAATGTTGACTGAGGACACATTCCCTCTGTACTAGTTACCCATGACACCCACCATATCATACAACAGTCCATGTGTTATGTATGTCAACACACATGTCCACCAATTGCAATGCATACAAACATGGCTACATGACAGGCATGTAGGACCAACACACATGTACAAACTGTATTGTGCATGCAGCTACCATGCATGTGCAGTAGCTGATGTAAGTAACTCATCTGTGCCTAACTACAACATGCAGTTGCAATGCAGCCCCATCATTGACACCTGTATATGGTGACATACTGACATTACTGTAGGATGTACATCAGGTATGGATGGATGTGTGTACATAAAGTGGTGATCCACCTGTGTAGATGTATGTTCGCCAGGGACGGCCCACAGGTGTGTCACACACCATCCTACCATTACATGTGCAAACAGTATGCTATGTTATTGTTACTTGATGGTGAAGACATAAAACCTACACAGCAGTCGGGTGTTACTGACTGTATGTCACTTGACACCTGTAACACTTACATCCTCCCATGAGCATATAGCAGCACAATTGCCGGACATAGCGTTGGTACACATAATGCGGCCAATACTGCTGCATGTCTGTCAGACGTATCATCATATAGCAGGTGTATCATTCACAGTACTGCCATGTGTGTTTGCATGTGTGACCATATATGCCACATATAGTGGGGAATACATCCCAATTGTTACACACCCCTGTACACTGTTGTAGACATCTGTACATACTGCAGTGTGGAAAGCATGACGTAGGCAGGTGTGGTGTGTATATCACACACATCAGCTATCCGTATGTGTATGACATTTGTGGTCTCCACAGTGTGTGTGTGTGTGTGTGTGTGTGTGTGTGTGTGTGTGTGTGTATGTATGGCTGTCTGGTGCATGGAGTGAGGGTGTATGCTACCATACAGAACACACAGGATCCCTAACCCCTCATGGTGATGCAGTCTACTACCCTGTTGATGCCATCAGTCTCAGCCATACTGGCTACGTGTACATGTCCTTTCTCTGTGTCACGTCGTGTGGGTGCACAGTACTGTGAGGGTGATGACCACATAGGCAAGTGTCCTCACCTCAACACTATGGGGTGTGTGTTATAGTGTTGTTGACACCGTGAGTGTGGGCATGTTCCTGTAATGTGACAGGGTATTACTGCTACACAGTGAGGCCTCATGCTGTCAAGTGGCCTCTAACGTTATCATTGGCCAGACCGCTGTGTACAACCCCTGCAGCATGTCAACATACCTGTGATGTGACCTGGTATGGATGTCACATCTATAGCCACTGTAGCCTATTAAACTGCACACATGCTGCTGGATCAGTATATGTGTGGACATCTGTGGTATGTTAGACTTTCCAGCAGTCTGGTTGAGGCTACGTATAGCATGCTGATATTGCCATACGTGCCTGTGAGTACACCACAGTTACACATTGGAGACTGCAAACACTGCTACCTGTAGGCACATGCAAGTAGACCATAAGGATGGAACCAGGGCATCATTACCAACATGCTGTTACTGTTGTTACCGAGACACATACTGTGAACATATAACAATGCATGCTACACCTGTACTACATGGTATGTCTGGTGCGTGTCAACAGTACACAACTAATGTAATATATACATCTCTCACTATTCTTACACAACTAATGTAATATACACTTCCCTCACTAGTCATACACAACTAATGTAATATATACTTCTCACTATTCTGTTCACCCTGTGCATCAGACCATTTGAGCATGTCCCTGCACTGATGGTGTGGATGACAGGGATATGGCACAGGCTTCATCATATGCACAGGGTGATAATGTTTGCCAGGGGCATAGACTGCACCAATGGATGACATCATGTGTGTGGGTAAGGGCCAGTGATATGATTGGACAT
This sequence comes from Protopterus annectens, assembly GCF_019279795.1. Taxonomy (NCBI): domain Eukaryota; kingdom Metazoa; phylum Chordata; order Ceratodontiformes; family Protopteridae; genus Protopterus; species Protopterus annectens. The sequence continues at coordinate 663,632,371 of NC_056736.1, read as the reverse complement.
GTCTGTTCAGTATGCATGTGGGTGTTGTGGCACCCTACAGATGTGTTTGCTGTGTGTGTGTATGTGTACACACAGTTCTGCCTTTTGTGAGGCCTACACAGGGTATTATTGACAGCTCCAGATTGTACAGACCAGTTTGTACAGCTCACTGTGTCCGGCCATGGCCACGTGACCTCTGCCAGCCAGGGGTTTCACGGGCACTACCAGGCAGAGGTACAGATTGGCTAAAGTCCACTGACACATGTCCACTGGAACCGTGTCCCTGCTGGGAATGTCCAGGGCCACGTCCACATGGCCTGCTGTGTCCTGGTGTGGACAGTGCAGCACCAGCTGCACTGCTACTGCTACCGGCACTATGGGAGTGGGCATGTGAGGTGGCATGCTCACATTGACCTGCACTAGGTGGTGTAGCTGGCCTACGTTCATGTGGCCTACGCCTCACTCCTACCAGATGTTCCAGCACAGACAGCTCACGCTCGTGGATTGCCATGCCACGGTCAAGGATTCCGACCATGTCACCCAATCACCTGTCCAGAACATCAGCAATCTGCTGTTGAGCATTTGCCAATGCCTGGATGTTGTCATTTAGGGTACATATAGCAGCCCTCTGCATTCTCTGCCCTTCTCTGTTCTGCCATTCAGCACGTGCCTGTGCCACCATTACAGTCTGGAACATGCGTCTGGTGATACCAGCTGCTGCGCTCTTTCCTGCAGGTGCATGTCTACCAAAGGTCCTCCTATGAGCAGCACCGGCCACATGCCTGTGTGGCACATCTGCAGACATTACACTGACACCATGGTGTGGAGACACACCTTCTGTAGCCACCACATGTTCCTGTTCCACGCTAACAGACACTGACTGTCCTTCCTCTATGGCCAATGGTGATGCGGTATGTGTTAGCAGCAGAACTGTGTGCGGGGAAGAGGGGGACATAGCTGGGATGGCAACCATTGGCACAGATTCAGCCCCTGACAACCCTGCCTGTACCTCATGCATATGTTCATCACTGCTAGTATCTGTGGGGACACTAACATCAGATGGACCGCAGGAGGGTAACGCACCAACATCACCTGTGAATGTAAAGAAAGACTCTAAATTACAATAGACACACACACACACAGACACACACACACACACACACACACACACACACACACACACACACACACACACACACACACACACAGACACACACACACACACACACACACACACACACACACACACACACACACACACACACACACACAGACACACACACAGACACACACAGACACACACACACACACACACACACACACACACACACACACACACACACACACACACAGACACACACCATGCATGTGATTTGACAGATGGCATGCAGCATGCCTGTGATACAGCAGGCGACATGCAGCTCAGACATTAATAGTGTTAGTAAGCATACCCCCTGTGGTGCACACTACAGCAAGCAGGTGTCATATCAGTAGCCATGCAGTTCACACAATCATGGTAGTATGCATGCATCCCCGTGATACACCATGTGGACCAGAACAGGATAACAGTACACATGGCTGACGTGACCTTGACATGTAATCTGCTGATGTGTGCATTAACATGCATGCATGTCTGACACAGTGGTGTCCTGACACATGTACAGTGTTGTAATGGGCATCACATTGCAGTGTTGTCTGCATGCCCTACAGATAGAATGCATGTTTAGCAAATGTGCATGTGCATGGAAGGGTAGTGTGAGCCATCTACATTGCTCTACAGTGTGAAGTGCAGACACTGTGCCATTGCATGGCGTCATGAGATGTCTATATTGCTATGCAGTACATAATATGTACACATTGCATAGCCATAACTGCATGCATACCCATGACATAACTGTGGATTGTGACCCACGATGCTGAGGTGTATACACACCAAACCATGCTGTGTCATGTGACAGGTCACTGGAGGACCTACAGATGACACCCCTGCACAACAACTACAGAGTCTTAGCTGCCTGGCAACCATGTGCACACATAGCGGACTTGTCAATTCACTATGTCCCACATGACATTGATGTACCACACGCACGAGGTGCACAGCTAACAGTGATGTCCTACAGCAGCAAGGGAAATGTACTGTATCTGTGGCCTGATGTGGTGTCAATGTCTGTGGAAGCTGTAGAGGGGACTACTGTCATGCTATGACACAGGCGTGATGTTCAACACATCTTATATATCGCCCATCCACGCATGGCCATTACCCCTTAAAGGTGATATGTGATCCACTATTGGTCACCCAAGTGCTGTGTATGCCTGTCCAATGATCTCCGTGCTCATGGCACCTTGTCATGACATGGGTACCTCGTATGACTACCTAAGGGGTCTGGAGACATCACCAAGTTAGGGACGTGTACTGCACAGCATCATCCCTTACACAGTGTCCCACAGTGTCCATAATGTTGACCACAGCCTAGGTGGTAGTTAATGGTTACAGGGATGTTCACCTAGCGGTGACAATACTGATATCATCCATCAGAATGTGCACATATGTCACACACCTCACCCACACCTCACCCACACAGCTCATTCTGTATGTTGTTCACAACACTGAGACAGCTATTGCTCATATGTCATGGCCATTCACATCCTTACATACACAGATGCCTGACATTTGTCTGGTGGTATGGGCTACAATGAGGGTGGAGTACAACACATTAATCCTGTTTTACTGTAGCTGGCACTGGTGTGATATACACATTTCACTCTGGCACCTTTTGTAGTTGTGAGTCTGTCAACAGGCCACTGGTAGAACACTCCTGTGACATACAAAGGTATTTGTAATCAAACATCCGTACTGTCTTGTACATCTGTACTGCTAACATCTACATTGATAATGGTTCATGGACATGCAGACCATACTCATCAGGGTTATAGTGTGGTGCCACCAATTATGACTGTCGTCACCACTTATGGGTTGATATTATCCAACACCCTATCTGTATTGTATGTTCATGCTCAGCACTTGTTCAGAACTTGTGAGCATGTCATGAGCTACCGATTAATATAGCACACATTCCATACCATTTCTCACAGGTACACTGTCTGTCCTCACGTTTCCAGCTTGCTTACAGTACAACAGCTGTTGTACACATGTAACTCACATATCCTGTGAGACATGGTTGTATATACAGGCATGTCCAACTGTCACGTACCAGTGCTGTTGCCTGTCTATATGATGGATATGTCGTACATGTGGCAATAGAGCAATTGTCTCATGTACACAGTTAATGCTCACCTCCCAACATACGACACTACAGCCTGTGGGGGATGCACATATGCAGCCCTGCTGGGGGCAATGCTGTCACCAACCCTGACTGCACCTGACAGTCATGTGGGGATGTGTAAAATTCGCAACACACCCCACACATCACATAGTCTCACATGATCTCCACCACAGGCCACACATACAAGGACAACTCTGTGTAGGCACCAAAGGCAGCCCCCATCACCAAACACAAAAACACCAACTTATAGCCCACAGACTCATGTGTGCCCATCACATACAGCCAATAGGGTGTTATAACATACATAACACACCAGTCATAGGTGACTCTGTAGGCGGTCACACTGCTGTTCCACTCAGCAGGCTACACAAGGCGATAGTGACTTACATCTTGCTGACGGGTAACTGGTTCTGCAACATAACCTATGCACCCATGCCACACCTCACCAGATACAATGTGACTGTCATTCTCCATGTTAGTGTGACTGCCCTGAGATGCAACTTCACAGACTACATGTGCAGGGACATGCAATAGCTCACCAGTCTTGTAGCCCTGAATGTGTGGGCCAAGCCCTGGGGAGCATTATGCATTCATCCGGACCTGATATCACTGTACAATGACTGACTGTGTCACATCAACAGTTGCCTATGCTTCTGCTGTCATTCCACAGGCATCTGGTATATGTCCGCTTTGACTGACCTGGTCAAACAACACGATGCTTTGGCACAGATGACCTGCACCTGTCAGCCCTGGGAGTACAGATCACATGTAAGGCTCTTGCTGCTTCTATACTGCCTGTCTTGCACAGTTTCCAATAACAGCCACCACCAGAATGGGAACTGGCAAGCAAAACATGGGGTCATGTGATGCAATGCTTGACATCTTCCTCTGTGACGCACGCAGGCAAGGCACACCTTATAATCCACCACTTCAATATCTCTGCAGTGACTGGAACCTACCTCTAGGCTCTGCAGAGCACACCTGCAATAACAGGTTATAGACAGACCATACCTTTCAGGCACGTACCTGGACCAGCACACCCACGGCTGCAGTGTTCCCATATTCCACTATGTTGTACACACATCCTGGCTAGTTACTTAGCACAATGCAGCAGAGGTGTTCCATGTGCAACTAACTGTGTCCAGAACCGCTATACACATTGTAACAAGTTACGGATTCAACAACATACCCCATGGTTACCAGACCTCATTTGTTGGTGTACTGGACAGTAGGGCTCAGACAGCTACTACTGATGTGAGACTGACACTACCCCACACTTAACTGGGGTAGCCACTCATGTACCAACACATTAGGCCAATGCTGTCCATGAGTCATAACCTCCACTCGGCTGGATCAACCCATACACACCACCTCCAAGACCAACATTATCCTTGACATGAACACTACCAACATGTGACTGGTGTTCCACACCTGGGGTTATCCCCTCATTGGTGGATTCCGAACATATGCTAATCACCCTTGTTAGCCACATCCCGGCACCACACCCTTCACGGCATACACAGTACATGAGTACTACAACACCTATTACAGACGTCTTATGACAGTGGTAGTTAACATCATGACACCCGTGCAGATGGACAATGCACATACAAACACTGAAACATACCCCAGTGCACTTCATTAGCATGTGCATGACTGCATGGATCATGCTATTCCACACAGAGCCATGATGGTACCCACCAGATAACAGACGCCACTCTGGGGGTCAAGTTCCATGGACATAATTTACAACAACAGGTGGAGGCTGTTGCACAGTGATGTACAATCCCATGGGTGGGGTAGCTCACTGGTCAGCCTCGGTAGGGCCACGGGATCCCTCATCACATACTCCAAAACTAGCTATGTAAACATTACTGTGACACATTCCGGGATGTACCACAAGGCATTATGGTGGTATGTCAGTAGTCAATGGCAATACCCACATCAGCCCTCACATGCAACAGTCACTCAGGAACATTACAGAATCAGGTGATGTTGGCAACATGCTGGCGGATGGATTCACTGCTAACATTACACCCCCTCACTCACTACAGGGCCATAATCCTTGCAGGAACATTGCGGTGTCCCTGCGGTCACACCTACACAGTACTGACCTGCACTCTATATGTCCTGGGACACTGGCCCCATGTCACCTTCCAAAATCCCAGGCTGTGATGTCCACAAACCTCTGAATGACATGTCTCCCCACTAGGCCACCATATTCAGTAATAGCCTTGTATCAGACATTGTGGCCCCTGAATGGCACACAGCAACAATTATCACACTCCACACAGGTGGTGCCACAATGCATGAGTGGGACTATTGCCCTACACACCTGACTGGACAGTTCTGCACGGCTATGGGGCACATCATCATGGACGTCATTCACAGAGACATTGTTGGGCTCCGGTCCTTTGATGCCACCTGGGTTGGACTTGTTAGGGCCAGAGCATGGCTCCTACACCTGGTGGACTCCTTTCATACAGTTACCAGGGTAGTTGATGATGGTACGGGGGTCCACACAGCCTACATTGTCCGCTCATTGCCTTTCAGCACCGTTCTCCATTCTGGTATTGACAACATACACATCCACCAGCGCATTGTACCCTATGTCTCAGGATGTTATGCAACATGGCTCATGGACAGGACACACACAATGAGGGTAGCATATCATAGTACCTACTGCATTTCAGTTACACTTAGCATACCACAGTCCTCAGTCATAGGGCCCCTCATGTTCGGTATATGCTTCCCTGAGGTACAGGCTAGCACAGATGGACTTTCCCTGCGTACCTTTACAAACCACTGCATTCAAAGTGCCATGATTGATCCACCAGCTAATACTGACTCCATCCATACGAGTGTCACTGTGACGGATACCTGATATGAATATCTTGGCCTCAAGCTGCATGACACAAGGTGCGTGAACATCACCTTTGCATTACACCATTCACCCACTGACTATCATATAGGTGGTAGTCCCCTACATACATGTCACATTGTATGTGTTCGTAGTACACATGTATGTCGCACCCACTCCTGTGATTACCATATTGCCACTGTGGCATGGATATCCTTCTACGTGGCCACACTTATCTGTACTGGGTGTGTAGCTGGTACATAATCACCCATTGTACCTCTGAACTCCAGACTTCTACACACATTCAAGGGTGCAACACCCCGTTTAGGGTGTACCTTACACAACAGCTACAGCTTTACATACCACAACATTAACACGCCATGATGTTTATTGAGCTCCGACAGTTAAAGTATGCAGCTGAACTATGGACACCACATCTGTACACATTTGCGTACTACATACTCAGGGGTGACCTCTGCTGAACAGACAGGGCCCATGTCCACAACAATATTAATGGATATACTCCACATACACGACATAAGCAAAAGCCACTGTGAGCAACATGCTCATGGATATGTGCACACATGCAACGATGAGTGGGATGTGCTTGAGGGTTACATTCCCAAACTGGACACTCACCATGCTTTGGAACATGATTCCTATGTACATCACTCAGGGACACTCAGTAGCACTGTTCATGTGATACCTCACTTGGTGGATGCGAGACACATGCATGCCAGGGAACACTGCAGTGGCTGTACTGTGCAGAGGTGCAGGTAACACATGGCTCTGATGTTCACAGGACACTACCCTAGAGAGGTGCCACTGGTGTGAACACTGTAGTTGTGCTTACACATAGACTTGCCAGACTGCATAGTACCCCACTATGAACCTGTGAAGCTATTACATGTCCTTTGTGCATGGTTACTTGGTAGCCCTTCCATTTAGATTAGCTATCATGCTATTACAATGTCCCATGACTACAAGCCATATGTATCCTGTTATTGTACATGCCAATAGACAATACCTTTGGTATGCATGATATGCCTGTTATGCTGTGTAGCATATCTGACATATCTACCTACAGTACTATACATTACACATATTTTACATAGTATCCCATAATGCAAAGCATACTTGCACAGCGGGACCACCTTAGACATGTCATTGTCATTATATGCCCATACACATGCCTACTGTGACAGTATATCAACATATACTATCCCCTGCTATGGCACTTACTTGTTGGACATACCCTACCACTGATGGTGGGTGGTATGGAATTGTTCTGTTTAAAGCCCTCATGTAGCATCCCTTGTGGTGTCTGTGATGTTTACCTTGTGGCCCACTGCTGGACACACAATTTCTACAAGCGCTAGTATGCTCAGCAAGACATCACTACATAAATACCTTTTCCCACTTTATGCATTGCGGACACCTTTAATTAATGCAAACCAGGCCTTACATATACTAACATAATTAATACAAAACATGCTATACATGCACTTACATTGAGTGTTCTACATACCTTGTTATCGTTCTGGACTTTCGTCTCTCTTACACTGTTTAAACAGTTATATGGTATGAGCATACGGTTTGAATGTCTGGCAAGTCATCCTTATATACGTCAATATCTGTAACGTGGTTTCCTGCTGCCAACTGGTGTTCCTGAGTGACTAATTACTTGCACATCAGCTGTGCAGCTACTCCATTTGCCAATTACGCGGCAACAGTGGGGTATAATTGAATTCTCCACTTGGACGTTGCCCATTTGCCCTACCTTCGGGGAGACGAACTGTATTGTGTTTTGTTGTGTGTAATTGCAACTGCTATGTGTAGAGACAAGTGTAGTTTGGATTCATGTCCCCCGTGGATTGCGTGTGATGGCTAGAGTATGTGGTTCAACATGTGGGTGTACCTGTCATCCCAACCTTCTGATAACGGACTATTGCAAACAAATCCTGTAACATCGCTGTTTGTTCCATTATACAACGGCTACAAATTTGCATGGCGCCTTTAATTGTGTCTCTCATAAGGTATGTTAATGGTTCTGCAGATGTAATTGACTGACTGGATGTTTGTGTTGTAATTACAGTCTGTATTGCTATAGTTTCTAGTGTGGGGGATGCCGGTGGGTGTACATAGCATATACAGGTTTGTGGGGCTTGCATTTCTACATATTCCATATATATGTATGTGGGCTCCTTCCCTAATTAAAGAGCTATCAGTTAGTAGACTTATGTTACGGGATTTTACATTGGGCCGTTGTTAATTGGTTTCTATATAGTATGCAGGTGAGGTTGATACATCCATACCTCCGGAATTGCAGCAATATGTAAAGGGATATTTCTAAATGACAGCTATCCCGTGTATTTCTGTCCCAGATATTTGCAGTCATTGCAGTTGTGTTGATGACAGAACCTCTTTGCCATGGGTTGCCACCTTTTCATATGGCCATTGTTGGACACTTGCGGGGCACACAGCGGTGTTTACAGGCTGACACATAGCCACGGTCCGTACACAGGATAGCGCATACATTTATCCTCAATACATACCTATTGTTGTGGGACTTTGGCTACTTATCATATTGCATTTAACATTTACATTTCTTACATACAGGCATAACTATTTCATGCAACTATTACATAATATATGGGACATAATAATGTCCTACAATCTCGGACAGTTGCCCTTTGTAATGTTTTGTCAGGACACACCTGCCCAGGGAGGGGCTGTCCCTCCTAATGTGGGACAGGTGGTAACCGTATGCCTATGGCTAGCTATACCCACACCTACCGTAATGATCTACCTCTGAGTTGGCACTAACAGACACACGATGAGGACACACACACACATTACAGTCACACGGAAATGCACATGGCACCCTCAACACACACATACACAGACTACAGCACTCACAAACACAATTGAACACAGTACCTACGTGGATTGCAACACCGGCAGCGGTAACTAAATGTCCCTTCATATCATCATACTATTACTCACGGTTCTACTGTTCTGGTACTGTGTTCTTTCAGTCTTTCAGCCTCGTGGTTACACGTGTCAGTATGTGACACATTCCATAGTTGGCGGTATCCTATTTATTTGTACCTTCAAGGTGTTATGAATGTCATTGACCTATCTATATATTAGCAGATATCGGTGAATCCGTATATATCAACATATATCACTCTAGCGCCCTTTCTATCTGTATTATATATATGTATATATGTATATATATATATATATATATATATATATATATATATATATATATATATATATATCTGACAGGGAAAGTGACAGGCAAGCTACACCTTTCATTGTGTACTTGTCGGTGTATACTGTTTCTTGGACTCCGCACGTTTGTGTCTGTACCTGTCACATTTCACACCTGCCATAGGTTAGGGTTACCACCTGTCCCACTTTGCGAGGGACAGTCCCTCTTTGGGCAGTTGTGTCCTGCAAAATATTTGTAAACATGGCAAATGTCCTGTGATTTTAGGACAAACTTATTTCCTATAGTTTATGTAATAGTTGCATAAAACAGTTATTCTGTATCTGAAGCACCTATATGTTATAAGAAACAGAATAAGTAACTAAAACATTACAAGAATAAGCTTTTATCTAGGCAAAACAGTGAAGTTCTGATTTTTGTACTGGCCGGGTGTATGTGTTGGCCTGCAGACATCTGACGTATGTCCCACATTGGTCATTTGAAGAGGTGGCAACACTACCGTAGGTACATCTTGGCTAGCAATAGTGTTAGGTGATTGTATACATGATTGCGTGTTCTACTCCTGGCAGTGGTCATTTTACCCTTCAGAACAGGCGCTATTAGTACAGGGGTGAATAATGCTGGTTTCACCTGTTCTGGACATCATTGACCATGATTTGCGAGCTATTCAGAGAAGTTTAGCCCTGTTTCGCGCATATCCGTATAGTCATATTTAAACGTCGCTTGCCAGCAGTGAGCAACGCATATTCCTGCTAACATGTGCTAAACATGATCTGATGACCTGCATCCGACATGCATTACTCATGCCTTCGGGATTACGTTACATCCCTTGCAGGACGTGGGACCGGGAACATGCACGACGGTCACTGCATTTAACACTTGGACATCTGGGATTTGTACACATGTTATGTCGTATTGTATGTGGAATATACTATGGATGTTACTCCATACTGCACTCACATGGGTAACTCAGTTAGTTTACATATTGATGAGTCCAGTTAATGGTATGTCCATGTGATGTTTACTGGATGTGCTCCGGCATTGGGTATGTATATCACAGTGAGCCACACACGATACTGTGCTACACCTTCAAACGACCGTAGGTGGAGCATGCTGGGGTGAATAATACCTGTCATGGGTACACCCCATGCCTTGACACAACATGCATGATTACATTATGTGGAGCCCCTCATTAACGCAGCAGGGAATCCGTGCTGAGTGTGTGCAGAACAGTGCTTACACACATGTGCTCCCGTGATTGCCTCTGCTCCACTAAGTGACAGTTGGTTACTCGACGTTGTGGCGACAGCAGACACTGTTTGCCCCGTTTGGTGTATGGCCTCTGACAATTGGGCGTGTACCTACCGATGTACCTGGGAACCTATACACACAGCACCAACATATGCTGATAGGCGCATGTACTGTTCAGGTGTTGACATTCTGTGTTCCAATAGCTGTTGTGTGTACAATGTTTGAGGGCTGCCTATGTAGGATTCACACAGTGGGCCACCTATACATTACAATTTACAGATGGTCGTGTTTGTGTGCCATCCATTTTACTGTGTGTGCAGGTGGAGAGGTGTGTCAGTCTGGAGGGGCCTACACTGTCAGAGTATGTGCTATACGTTCCCTCTTTGCCAAGGCGTAGGCATATTGGGCACGCCTCCATCTCCCTACTAGGGCTGGCACAGTGTGTTCATGGTCTGAATCCCTCTGTGCCTGTGATGGCCTTGGCAATTGCGGTGGGCTATGAGGGCCTTCACCATTTTGTCCCTGCTGCAGCTGTTTCCGCAGGATCATATTATGTAGCATGGCACATACTATGAAGATGTGGGTACACATGCCTGGAGAGTACTGCAAGGCTCCACCAGATGTGTCCAAGCACCGGAACCATGATTTCAGCATCCAGAACACACGCTCTATGATGATTCTGGTTTGTGCGTGTGCCTCATTATGGTGTTCTTGCATGGGTGTGTGTGCATTTCTGATGGGAGTCATCATCTACGGCTCCAGTGCATAGCCAGCATCTCCCACAAGGTGGCCATGTGGGATGTCCCCCCCTGACAAATACCTGATACAGCTGTGAGGCATGCAGATATGGGAGTCATGGTAGCTTCCAGGGCTGCCAGCACACACATCCATGATGCCCTAGGCATTGCACATGACCTGGCAGTTGATGGAGTGGAATCCCTTGTGGTTTATGTAGCACCTACCATGCTCACCGGGTGGTGACTTGATATGTATGTGCATGCAGTCTTTGCACCCAGTACCTGAGGGTAGTGTGCCACATGGTGGAAGTGATGCATATTGCTGGCCAACTCCTCCTGAGTTTGGGGGAAGCATATATGCTCATTGGCATGTGGTAACATGGCATCCAGGAACTGGTGTAGTACCCTGGATGCTAATGCCTGTGAGATCCCCATTATATCTCCAGTTGGCCTTTGAAAGGTACCTATGGCTAGTATTTGCAAGCTTACACATACCTTCGTGTCCACTGGGATGGGTTCCCCTCTGTTGTTTCTGGTTCTCAGGCGTGGCCGGCACAGCTCCACTATTTGCTGTAAGATATCCCTGTCCACCCTGTAATGCTCTACTATTGCCAGATCATGTAGCCCCTGGTAGGTTACCCTTGGTCTGAACACTCTTTTCCTCCTCCGGGGCCTGCGGTGGTTGTCGGCATCATCCTCCACAACACCGTCAGTCACTAACACATGCTGATGAATCACAGCTGTGGCAGCTCCCAACATGTACATTTTAAAAGTTCCCCGTGTGTTTACACCTATGGTGCAGTGTTTGGGAATACAGAGGTGTGTGTAGGGTGCTTTCACACTTTATACCATTGTGCTGTGAACACCGATGATGTCATAGGGTGTGTATGTACGATCGTAGCTACAGGGTATCTTATGTGTTTTACGACAGGAACTACTATTCTGGTGCCTTTGGTGTTGAATTACATTTGGCTGCCGTGGATTACCTCTTGACCTTCCCTTTACATTTCTGCATGTTCCACCTACCATTTTCTGGCATGCATCCAGCAGCCTGCTTTCATTTGTACTTTCCTAGACCTGGCGTATCTTGCGTAATGTGTTCTATTGCTGGTCTACTGTCGGTTTGCTTTGCTCTGCTATGACAGATCTCCTATCTTTGCAATCCAATGCCTCCCCTCCTTTCTTTGCAATCCAATGCCTCCCCTGTCCTGTTTTGAAGGTTTCTGCGAGCAGACTTGTCAGCTGCCGTCGATTGGCCACCGTGAGTTGATTGGTGTTAATTGCTCAGTAGTACTCCAATTACCCTACTTCGGCATTTCCTTCTTTTCTTCCCCTGACCTTCCTGTTTGTGCTATTGTTCATGGCGCGTGCATCCGCTTACTGGGTTTCGGGCACGTTTTCATCCCCGTACACATGTGCTTTCGGGCACCATATGTGCTCTCAGCTAAATGTTTCTATACCTTCCTCCCCACCCCTGTCCTGCAGCTTTGCTTAGCAATGGCCAGGCCACATTTGCATTGCTCCAATGTGCTTACTGCTATGGTGGCACACTCCTCTGCTGATGTCATGTATCTCCTCTGAGCCACTCCTCGGTGTTATAGTGCTGCTCCGTATGGTACATCCTTCATCCGGCGGGACGTTTGCGATTCAGTATTACCTGCCTCATTTGCATGGCATTGACTACTAATTCATAGTTACCGTGCCAAACACTGTCGCAGGCCCTTAGCAACCCTTGCACCTTGGTTGTGGTGTACCATGCCTACCATTGCGTATTATGGTGAAATCCTGATTTGTATTACATTGCGATTTTATGACATTTGTATATATTTTCTTTGTGTTCCTGTTTGTGCACACATGCCCTGCAGTTGTACTGTGCGTTACTGTGGACATAACATTAAATGTTGTTTTTTAGGTGTTGTGCATCTTTTATTATGCCATTGGCTGTGTATTTAGCCATTGGCATATGTTAACTTTGTAATACATGAGTCTGGTCCACTTCCATAGCTCCGATGTTCTGTTTGGGAAAATGTAAACCGTGTTTTTTGGTTTACATTTCCATGGGCTTACCACCACTTCATGAATCACTATATGCCTTCACTTGCATGGTGCGACACTGCGCATGGGGCGATTAGCATACCTATGCTGAGTGCTGCACAGTTCTGTCATACGCCGGTAGTGCACGTGGAATTGGATCATACCTGAATCGCTCGACGGCTATATTTGGCATTATTCCGCCTATGCTACGCCTGCGCTTGGCACAAGCTTCATGAATCCCGAGGTATAGTTTATTAATTAGGTGACTTTAATGCAGATTTTCAAGTAAAATCAGCTTAAAGCTGACCCATTCTTGACATATTATTGGTTTTATTTTATTAGGCTGATTATTTAAAGGTCTAGATCAGGCATCTCTGTTGAAACTAATATTATTTAGCATTTTGTTTTCCACCTTTACCAAAATGGGCATTATTATTTATCAAAATATGTTGATTACTGCAAACTGTTACATATACAAAGGATCTTGGTACCCATGAATAACTATTTACAATGGTACTGAAAGGACAATGGGACTAGGTTTATTTGTTAGCACCAATGGCAGATGTGATATGCTTATGGGGTCTAAACAAGTGTTAAAACCAATTTGTCTTAATGAGCAGAAACTGGAAGTTGTCCAACAATTAAAGAACTTTTATAAGAAATTAGACAGACCCTCTCCAAATTCAGTTTCTTTTAAGTTATGATAACATTAGTGTGTTGTCTCAAACATATTTGCTCTCTTTATATTAAAAACGATGGCACAAATAAGAACCCCCCCCTTTTTATGTTGGTGCTTAGTTAGTGACACAGTAAGTAGCTGTTATGACTTTAGAATCTTTTCCAAAATGTGATTCGGAATGCAATAGTACCTCATATTTGTTGACCGCTCCAAATTCTGAATGTATACTGTCTTCTCTAATGGTCTAGTTAAGTGACCATAGCTAGTAATAATGTAAATGACTGTTGGTTCTGAATAAAGGAAGAGTTAAGAAAGAACAGATAATGGTATGCCTAAACCTGTGAAATTATACCTCTGTACTTAAACAGAGTTTATAGGTGTTCAGTAATGGTTTACAGGTTAGGGACCCTTCTATCCCAATGAATGAAGGAATGTCAGAGAATGTTTTAGGACTAAAGCTAACTGCCATTTTTGTAGGAGCTTACACCCTGCTTTTCATGAAGAAAAATAAGATGGAGAACATGCAAATCATCCCTCTTCATTGTAGGACTATCAATGAGTGAATTTGCACTGTCGAAGTCACTATAACAGACTGAGACACAAATAAGGTAGGACTGAATTATCTTATAAGATAGTAAGATGTGCAATATGTTCTCACATAATTTTTTCTTCTTCTCTGTTTCCACTGATGTAGTTCCAAAGTACGTTTTAACATATCATTCTTAGAAACAGTGCACTCAATTTGTTATAGCCTTAAACTACTGATCCACAAAGGACTCATGAATTTGAGGAAAGGGCTAACTTCATAAATGTTTTCACAGATCATAGCCCATGGTACTTCTGTATTTTCCTTTTTAAACATTCTTCCCACGTATTGGATAAACTGCATTTACCCCTATAACTATAAAGATAGGTTAAATTCTTTGGTGGGCTTTATTACTCCTCCATTGGAAAATGTGTGAAGGGGTCATCCTAAGATGCTGGCTAAGTTTTGCTGCTTGATGAGGATCAAAGTAAATGCAAGACATCATGCACATATTGGACTATCACAGGACCAGTATGTTTATTTTAAAATCCTGTATCCCACAGATCTTGACTATTACACTAGCTGAGATAAACTAATTTCGATGTTAACCATGGTAGTGGCTGACTCCTGGGCAGATCTCCCTATGGGCTGGTTTACCAGGCCATCTTCACAAAAATGTATCTCCAGTATGGCTTTTGTCTTTTCTTATATGTTCATTGCTATATAATCCTATTTTTGTAGCCATCAGACTACTGACTAGAATAAACTGATTGGGTGGTAATTTTCATTCAATCTCTGCTGGCAACAGAATATTTAAACAAATGCACAGTTTTGTATATGCTTTTAGATGGAACAATTAGACTCACAGAAGGAACCTGATGACCTGTGTTTAATTAGCTGCCATGAGGGTATGATTATGTGTCTTACATATGTAGTGGCTGTTGACATGCTTTTTCGGGGTATTAATTTTGATTTGTTATGATGTCATTGTGGCATTTTGTAAAGCCTACTGATGGTCTCAGCTTTTTCATTCTAGTTTATATCCTTAATGTCTAGCTAACTATAGCTATAACTATATTCAAAATGTATTCTTTTCTCTCCCTGAAATGCATGTGAATCTGCTGTAATAATATTGCTGATTTTACCTTATAAGCAGACTTGTAGATTTGTGAGACTTTAGTGCTCTATAACATTTCCTGTCCTTCTAGATATATTACTTGAGGCCATTTGTTGTTATGCAAGATTTTATATAATTCCTTTAATTACCTCTACTTTAGATATGGCATACCAGGACTCTAAAATGAGGGAAATATTGCACAATATATGCTGATATCATTTTCGAATTATGTGTTACATTTAAATATCCATTATTGTGCTCCGAAATGACATATATATATTTGGTACTAGCTTTAGAGAATTGTTTATTTAGACAGTCACATTTCTAGAAATTTCTAGAAATTCTTATAATATGACATTTAGTATTCTATAGGTAGATATTATCATATCTAATCCCTTAGACACAACATGCTTCATTATCTTTTTTTATGATTGATTTCTCAAATGATTATATTTTTCCTTTATCTACTCCAGTGTACATTAGTAGCTTTCTAGTATAAATTAAGTTGTATTTGCTCAAATATGATTTCAAATGAAATTAATATTTCCGCCTTCTTTTTTGGTAAGATTATTTGGGTTTTTGAAATGCTTATTTAAATATCTAATATAAATATTTTTGTTACATTTGCTGATTAAGAGTTTTGACTACAAATATCCACTCAATATAGATGTTGAAAATATGGTTTCTGACATTATTACATGATAAATAATATATAATTAAATGGTTGAGTTTGAATAACTGCTGTTGCTTGGTGGGTGGGCGATTTGAGTAGCAATGCTGCTCAGATCGGGAGTTTGTAACTCCAAGAAATGGTTAGGAGGTTGTAAAGTTTTGGTTCTAACATTTTCTTATTATTCATGTTTTTTCTTGGTGTTCACTGCATATTCAATGTTTAATTCCAATACTCCATGGACTATAAGTGAATTACTATTTATTAGCATATATATACAAGTTTTGATGGATTGCTATTTTGTTCCTTTATACAACACAATTTAATGGGGCGGCCACGATGGTGCAGTGGTTAGTGTTGCCACCTCACAGCAAGAGGGTCGCCAGTTCGATTCTTGACTGGGGTGCCTTCTGTGCAGAGTCTGCATGTCCTCCCTGTGGTCGCGTGGGTTTCCTCTGGGTGCTCCGGTTTCCTCCCACATCCCAAAGACATGCTGTAGGTGGATTGGACACTCTAAACTGGCCCTAGGTGTGAGTGTGTGCGTGTGTGTGCCTTCTGTGGAAGGTTGGGCGCCGGGCTGGCAACTCGACACTGTAAAAACTCCACTGCCAATCATGAAGTGGACAGGTGATCTGCTGTGGCGCCCCTAACTGGGAAAAAGCCGAAAGAAGAAGAAGATACAACACAATTTAATGGTCAAGTTTTGTATAAACTTCTTATTTAATCAAAATGTTTCTTCTGAAATATATATCTGTCAGTATTAATGGTCTAAACAATGGCTGTAAGAGGTGAAGTTTACTTAAATACTTGAAATTACACAAATCCCATGTAGTCTTTTTACAAGAAACACATCTACTGGAAGAAAATATAGATAGACTCAATACTAGATGTTATACTCTTCTATCTAATTCACATCATTCCCAAATGAAAAAGGGAGTAGCCATCTTATGGAGTAAAACTCTACCCCTTCCCAAAATGATTGATGTTTACAAAAATGACAAAGGAATGTTCTATTATATTAGAATTTAACGGGAAGTTATTCACTCTTATAAATATCTATTGGATTCCAGGAATTGAGGCTAATACAGTGAAACAACACCTAAATCAGATAGTACATTTACACAAAGGTAACATTATTTTTAGCCGGAGATTTCAATTGTATTATTATTGACAGAGACACAAATACTTCTGGTAAGAGGAGAATTTTATCTTCAGCTAAAAATGTGAGAGATTTTATTGATATATATTGTATGACAGATGTTAATGAGTCTTCTGATCCAGGCTCACTTTTTTGTATGCATTTTTCATACAGACATGGTACACACTCTTGAATTGACAGGGTATTTGTTTCAAATGAGCTAATTAGTAGTTTAATTAAATCCAACATAATTTCTTGTCCCCTTGTGGACCACAATGCTATATCCCTTGAGTTAATAATTAATATAAACTATTATACACAAATTAAAATATGATGTAGGTTTGGGTGTGACATCCAAAATCCAACTGTTTGCAGATGATATTCTTCTCACTACAACGGGAAATAATGCTTTTATCTCTGCCATTTTCAAGACCATGAAGGATTTTCAAAGAAAGTCAGGTTTCATTTTTAATGATAAAAATAAAAAAAAAATAAAAATGCTGCTTCCTATCTATCCCAATAATAATAGCTTACATGAGAAGTTTAATAAATATTAGCTTCATTGGATGACTTAACTTATTTAGGAATAGTATTAACTAAAGATATTAAAGATATTACATATCTTAATTATAGTAAAAGTCTTGACTCCATAAAAATATATATAAATAAGTGCAATAAGCTTCATTTTACAATGGATGAGAGGCTATCTATTATTACAATGATAATGTTACCAAAGAGTTTATATATTATACAGTCATTGTCACTACCACCTTCTAAAGCATACATTAAAATGTTTAATTCAATGATTTTAAAATTCTTATCATTTCTAAATAAACCTAGGATAGTTTTAGCTCATCATTTGAAAGACTGGTCTAAAGGGGGGATTGGTTTACCAGATTTAGAACTATACTCAATGGATTCAGTGATTAAAAAATCTCTTTATTAACAGATAAACATTATACAGCTAAATGGAAGATATTCTTAGATACTTTGTGTTTTAAATCTGGAGCATTTCTCCCCGGGCCTCCGCTGAAAACAGGCTCTGTGGAACCTAGTCGGACTTTCCCGGTCAACAAATATAAAATAAAATAAAAATAAAATAAGTAAATAAATTCACAAGATGTATCTAATCCTCACAAATTGTCAACATTAAACAATTCTTTCATCTGGTTGCAAAAATATTATTTTATTACATATAATATTCAAACCTTTACATCTCATTATTTTTTACTTATCTTAAAGAACTTCAGAAACTTGGTCTGCAAAAATCCAGTTTATAAAGCCCAGAGTTTCCTTCTTTTCCCTATTAGTTATACACAAGGTCGTATGTGATCTCTGGATCTTACAAAATGATGTATTTAAGGAAAATAACCTAATTTATTGGTTTCAGTTGTTGACAGATGACAAGCTGAATCTCTTGGAGTTTTTAATAGCTAAATATGAGCTAAGTAATGATCTATGGTTGGAATTAAGAACTTGTAGACAGTATGTACTCAACAAAATCAACTTAATGTCAACTGATATAAAAATGTCTGTCCCTAAATTTTTCAACCTATTAACCTTGTTTCTACAAAGTAAATTGCCTAATAACAACAAGCTCTCACATATATATAAAATAATTAGATATGAAACCAAAAGTTATTTGGAGATTTTTTGCAATTACTTCTCTGTAGTTAATATTTCCCAACCCAATGATGAGGATAAGAGAATAATACTAGAATCACCTATGTTGACCACTTCTTCACTTAAATGGAGACTGCATGCTGGGAAATTTATATACAGATCCTTTTTGACTCCCCTCATCATGGGAAAAATTAATAAAAGAGACATCTTATGTTGGAGATGTAAAGTGGAAACAAAGGCTTGATTGGTCCTATGTGTTTTTTGATTGTGAAATTCTTAGATCATATTGGGGCAATGTCAATAACTTTCTTCAGGCTTTGTTTTCAGATAAAATTGTCTTATCTAAATCTTTGATCTTATTTAATGCACCATTTCCTGCTTGTGTACAAAAAGTTAAGTATCCCTTGGTTTGGTCTATCTTTTGCTGTTGCTAGAAAGGTTATAACTAGAAAATGGAAATCTGAAACATCACCCTCTTTCTTAGAA